>NW_026529645.1:0-73896 GCF_028500815.1 Rissa tridactyla
GGAAAATGCTTCGCAGGCTGGCGCGGCGGCGCCACATGTGCACTTGTGTCGCCGAGGCTGACGGCCGCCGGAAAGCCCGCAGCCCCACGGGCTGTGGGGCCACGCGAGCGGCTGCCAAAGAGCTTTCCAACGAGGCACGGCTTTCCCTCCTGGCTCTTCAGGCGTGGGAGCTGTCGCCAGAGACGCGGCCCCTACCGGAAAATGCTTCGCAGGCTTGCGCAGCGGCGACACGTGGTCGCCAGTGTCGCCGAGGCTGACGACCGCCAGAAAGCCCGCAGCCCCACGGGCTGTGGGGCCACGCGAGCGGCTGCCAAAGAGCTTTCCAATGAGGCACGGCTTTCCCTCCTGGCTCTTCGGGCGTGGGAGCTGTCGCCAGAGCCGCGGCCCTACCGGAAAATGCTTCGCAGGCTGGCGCGGCGGCGCCACATGTGCACTTGTGTCGCCGAGGCTGACGGCCGCCGGAAAGCCCGCAGCCCCACGGGCTGTGGGGCCACGCGAGCGGCTGCCAAAGAGCTTTCCAACGAGGCACGGCTTTCCCTCCTGGCTCTTCAGGCGTGGGAGCTGTCGCCAGAGCCGCGGCCCCTACCGGAAAATGCTTCGCAGGCTTGCGCAGCGGCGACACGTGGTCGCCAGTGTCGCCGAGGCTGACGACCGCCAGAAAGCCCGCAGCCCCACGGGCTGTGGGGCCACGCGAGCGGCTGCCAAAGAGCTTTCCAATGAGGCACGGCTTTCCCTCCTGGCTCTTCGGGCGTGGGAGCTGTCGCCAGAGCCGCGGCCC
Source organism: Rissa tridactyla (assembly GCF_028500815.1). Taxonomy (NCBI): domain Eukaryota; kingdom Metazoa; phylum Chordata; class Aves; order Charadriiformes; family Laridae; genus Rissa; species Rissa tridactyla. Next base: position 779 of record NW_026529645.1, read on the forward strand.
TACCGGAAAATGCTTCGCAGGCTGGCGCGGCGGCGCCACGTGTGCACTTGTGTCGCCGAGGCTGACGGCCGCCGGAAAGCCCGCAGCCCCACGGGCTGTGGGGCCCCGCGAGCGGCTGCCAAAGAGCTTTCCAAGGAGGCACGGCTTTCCCTCCTGGCTCTTTGGGCGTGGGAGCTGTCGCCAGAGCCGCGGCCCTACCGGAAAATGCTTCGCAGGCTGGCACGGCGACGTCACGTGGGCACCGGTGTCGCCGAGGCTGACGGCCGCCGGAAAACCCGCAGCCCCACGGGCTGTGGGGCCACGCGAGCGGCTGCCAAAGAGCTTTCCAACGAGGCACGGCTTTCCCTCCTGGCTCTTCGGGCGTGGGAGCTGTCGCCAGAGCCGCGGCCCTACCGGAAAATGCTTCGCAGGGGGGCGTGGCGGCACCTCGTGGGCGCCGGTGTCGCCGAGGCTTATGGCTGCCGGAAAGCCCGCAGCCCCACGGGCTGTGGGGCCACGCGAGCGGCTGCCAAAGAGCTTTCCAACGAGGCACGGCTTTCCCTCCTGGCTCTTCGGGCGTGGGAGCTGTCGCCAGAGCGGCGGCCCCTACCGGAAAATGCTTCGTAGGCTGGCGCGGCGGCGCCATGTGGGCGACGGTGTCGCCGAGGCTGACGGCCGCCGGAAAGCCCGCAGCCCCACGGGCTGTGGGGCCACAAGAGCAGCTGCCAAAGAGCTTTCCAACGAGGCACGGCTTTCCCTCCTGGCTCTTCGGGCGTGGGAGCTGTCGCCAGAGCCGCGGCCCTACCGGAAAATGCTTTGCAGGCTGGCGCGGCGGCGCCACGTGGGCGCCGGTGTCACCGAGGCTGACGGCCGCCGGAAAGCCCGCAGCCCCACGGGCTGTGGGGCCATGCGAGCGGCTGCCAAAGAGCTTTCCAAGGAGGCACGGCTTTCCCTCCTGGCTCTTCGGGCGTGGGAGCTGTCGCCAGAGCCGCGGCCCTACCGGAAAATGCTTCGCAGGCTAGCGCGGGCGGCGCCACGTGGTCGCAGGTGTCGCCGAGGCTGACGGCCGCGGGAAAGCCCGCAGCCCCACGGGCTGTGGGGCCACGCGAGCGGCTGCCAAAGAGCTTTCCAAGGAGGCAAGGCTTTCCCTCCTGGCTCTTCGGGCGTGGGAGCTGTCGCCAGAGCCGCGGCCCTACCGGAAAATGCTTCCCAGGCTGGCGCGGCGGCGCCACGTGTGCACTTGTGTCGCCGAGGCTGACGGCCGTCGGAAAGCCCGCAGCCCCACGGGCTGTGGGGCCACGCGAGCGGCTGCCAAAGAGCTTTCCAACGAGGCACGGCTTTCCCTCCTGGCTCTTCGGGCGTGGGAGCTGTCGCCAGAGCCGCGGCCCTACCGGAAAATGCTTCGCAGGGTGGCGTGGCGGCGCCACGTGGGCGCCGGTGTCGCCGAGGCTTATGGCTGCCGGAAAGCCCGCAGCCCCACGGGCTGTGGGTCCACGCGAGCGGCTGCCAAAGAGCTTTCCAACGAGGCACGGCTTTCCCTCCTGGCTCTTCGGGCGTGGGAGCTGTCGCCAGAGCCGCGGCCCTACCAGAAAATGCTTCGCAGGCTGGCGCGGCGGCGCCATGTGGTCGCCGGTGTCGCCGAGGCTGACGGCCGCCGGAAAGCCCGCAGCCCCACGGGCTGTGGGGCCACGCGAGCGGCTGCCAAAGAGCTTTCCAACGAGGCACGGCTTTCCCTCCTGGCTCTTCGGGCGTGGGAGCTGTCGCCAGAGCCGCAGCCCTACCGGAAAATGCTTCGCAGGCTGGCGCGGCGGCGCCACGTGGGCACTGGTGTCGCCGAGGCTGACGGCCGCCGGAAAGCCCGCAGCCCCACGGGCTGTGGGGCCACGCGAGCGGCTGCCAAAGGGCTTTCCAACGAGGCTCGGCTTTCCCTCCTGGCTCTTCGGGCGTGGGAGCTCTCAACAGGGCCGCGGCCCTAGCCGAAAATGCTTCGCACGCTGGCGCAGCGGCACCACGTGGTCGCCAGTGTCGCCGAGGCTGACGACCGCCAGAAAGCCCGCAGCCCCACGGGCTGTGGGGCCACGCGAGCGGCTGCCAAAGAGCTTTCCAACGAGGCACGGCTTTCCCTCCTGGCTCTTCGGGCGTGGGAGCTGTCGCCAGAGCCGCGGCCCTACCGGAAAATGCTTCGCAGGCTGGCGCGGCGGCGCCACATGTGCACTTGTGTCGCCGAGGCTGACGGCCGCCGGAAAGCCCGCAGCCCCACGGGCTGTGGGGCCACGCGAGCGGCTGCCAAAGAGCTTTCCAACGAGGCACGGCTTTCCCTCCTGGCTCTTCAGGCGTGGGAGCTGTCGCCAGAGCCGCGGCCCTACCGGAAAATGCTTCGCAGGCTTGCGCAGCGGCGACACGTGGTCGCCAGTGTCGCCGAGGCTGACGACCGCCAGAAAGCCCGCAGCCCCACGGGCTGTGGGGCCACGCGAGCGGCTGCCAAAGAGCTTTCCAAGGAGGCACGGCTTTCCCTCCTGGCTCTTCGGGCGTGGGAGCTGTCAACAGGGCCGCGGCCCTACCCGAAAATGCTTCGCACGCTGGCGCAGCGGCACCACGTGGGCGCCGCTGTCGCCAAGGCTGACGGCCGCCGGAAAGCCCACAGCCCCACGGGCTGTGGGGCCACGCGAGCGGCTGCCAAAGAGCTTTCCAACGAGGCACGGCTTTCCCTCCTGGCTCTTCGGGCGTGGGAGCTGTCGCCAGAGCCGCGGCCCTACCCGAAAATGCTTCGCACGCTGGCGCAGCGGCGCCACGTGGGCGCCGGTGGCGCCGACGCTGACGGCCGCCGGAAAGCCCGCAGCCCCACGGGCTGTGGGGCCACACGAGCGGCTGCCAAAGAGCTTTCCAACGAGGCACGGCTTTCCCTCCTGGCTCTTCGCGTGTGGGAGCTGTCGCCAGAGCCGCGGCCCTACCGAAAAATGCTTCGCAGGCTTGCGCAGCGGCGACACGTGGTCGCCAGTGTCGCCGAGGCTGACGACCGCCAGAAAGCCCGCAGCCCCACGGGCTGTGGGGCCACGCGAGCGGCTGCCAAAGAGCTTTCCAACGAGGCACGGCTTTCCCTCCTGGCTCTTCGGGCGTGGGAGCTGTCGCCAGAGCCGCGGCCCTACCGGAAAATGCTTCGCAGGCTGGCGCGGCGGCGGCACGTGGGCGCAGGTGTCGCCGAGGATGACGGCCGCCGGAAAGCCCGCAGCCCCACGGGCTGTGGGGCCACGCGAGCGGCTGCCAAAGAGCTTTCCAAGGAGGCACGGCTTTCCCTCCTGGCTCTTTGGGCGTGGGAGCTGTCGCCAGAGCCGCGGCCCTACCGGAAAATGCTTCGCAGGCTGGCGTGGCGACGTCACGTGGGCACCGGTGTCGCCGAGGCTGACGGCCGCCGGAAAGCCCGCAGCCCCACGGGCTGTGGCGCCACGCGAGCGGCTGCCAAAGAGCTTTCCAAGGAGGCACGGCTTTCCCTCCTGGCTCTTCGGGCGTGGGAGCTGTCGCCAGAGCCGCGGCCCTACCGGAAAATGCTTCGCAGGGTGGCGTGGCGGCACCACGTGGGCGCCGGTGTCGCCGAGGCTTATGGCTGCCGGAAAGCCCGCAGCCCCACGGGCTGTGGGGCCATGCGAGCGGCTGCCAAAGAGCTTTCCAACGAGGCACGGCTTTCCCTCCTGGCTCTTCGGGCGTGGGAGCTGTCGCCAGAGCGGCGGCCCTACCAGAAAATGCTTCGTAGGCTGGCGCGGCGGCGCCATGTGGGCGACGGTGTTGCCGAGGCTGACGGCCGCCGGAAAGCCCGCAGCCCCACGGGCTGTGGGGCCACAAGAGCAGCTGCCAAAGAGCTTTCCAACGAGGCACGGCTTTCCCTCCTGGCTCTTCGGGCGTGGGAGCTGTCGCCAGAGCCGCGGCCCTACCGGAAAATGCTTCGCAGGCTAGCGCGGCGGCGCCACGTGGTCGCAGGTGTCGCCGAGGCTGACGGCCACGGGAAAGCCCGCAGCCCCACGGGCTGTGGGGCCACGCGAGCGGCTGCCAAAGAGCTTTCCAAGGAGGCAAGGCTTTCCCTCCTGGCTCTTCGGGCGTGGGAGCTGTCGCCAGAGCCGCGACCCTACCGGAAAATGCTTCCCAGGCTGGCGAGGCGGCGCCACATGTGCACTTGTGTCGCCGAGGCTGACGGCCGTCGGAAAGCCCGCAGCCCCACGGGCTGTGGGGCCACGCGAGCGGCTGCCAAAGAGCTTTCCAAGGAGGCACGGCTTTCCCTCCTGGCTCTTCGGGCGTGGGAGCTGTCGCCAGAGCCGCGGCCCTACCGGAAAATGCTTCGCAGGGTGGCGTGGCGGCGCCACGTGGGCGCCGGTGTCGCCGAGGCTTATGGCTGCCGGAAAGCCCGCAGCCCCACGGGCTGTGGGTCCACGCGAGCGGCTGCCAAATAGATTTCCAACGAGGCACGGCTTTCCCTCCTGGCTCTTCGGGCGTGGGAGCTGTCGCCAGAGCCGCGGCCCTACCAGAAAATGCTTCGCAGGCTGGCGCGGCGGCGCCATGTGGTCGCCGGTGTCGCCGAGGCTGACGGCCGCCGGAAAGCCCGCAGCCCCACGGGCTGTGGGGCCACGCGAGCGGCTGCCAAAGAGCTTTCCAACGAGGCACGGCTTTCCCTCCTGGCTCTTCGGGCGTGGCAGCTGTCGCCAGAGCCGCGGCCCTACCGGAAAATGCTTCGCACGCTGGCGCAGCGGCGCCACGTGGGCGCCGGTGTCGCCGAGGCTGACGGCCGCCGGAAAGCCCGCAGCGCCACGGGCTGTGGGGCCACGCGAGCGGCTGCCAAAGAGCTTTCCAACGAGGCTCGGCTTTCCCTCCTGGCTCTTCGGGCGTGGGAGGTGTCGCCAGAGCCGCGGCCCTACCGGAAAATGCTTCGCAGGCTGGCGCGGCGGCGCCACGTGGGCGCCGGTGGCGCCGAGGCTGACGGCCGCCGGAAAGCCCGCAGCCCCACGGGCTGTGGCGCCACGCGAGCGGCTGCCAAAGAGCTTTCCATGGACGCACGGCCTTCCCTCCTGGCTCTTCGGGCGTGGGAGCTGTCGCCAGAGCCGCGGCCCTACCGGAAAATGCTTCGCAGGCTGGCGCGGCGGCGCCACGTGGGCGCAGCTGTCGCCAAGGCTGACGGCCGCCGGAAAGCCCACAGCCCCACGGGCTGTGGGGCCACGCGAGCGGCTGCCAAAGAGCTTTCCAACGAGGCACGGCTTTCCCTCCTGGCTCTTCGGGCGTGGGAGCTGTCGCCAGAGCCGCGGCCCTACCCGAAAATGCTTCGCACGCTGGCGCAGCGGTGCCACGTGGGCGCCGGTGGCGCCGAGGCTGACGGCCGCCGGAAAGCCCGCAGCCCCACGGGCTGTGGGGCAAACGAGCGGCTGCCAAAGAGCTTTCCAACGAGGCACGGCTTTCCCTCCTGGCTCTTCGCGTGTGGGAGCTGTCGCCAGAGCCGCGGCCCTACCGAAAAATGCTTTGCAGGCCGGCGCGGCGGCGCCACGTGGGTGCCGGTGTCGCCGAGGCTGACGGCCGCCGGAAAGCCCGCAGCCCCACGGGCTGTGGGGCCACGCGAGCGGCTGCCAAAGAGCTTTCCAACGAGGCACGGCTTTCCCTCGTGGCTCTTCGGGCGTGGGAGCTGTCGCCAGAGCCGCGGCCCTACCGGAAAATGCTTCGCAGGCTGGCGCGGCGGCGCCACATGTGCACTTGTGTCGCCGAGGCTGACGGCCGCCGGAAAGCCCACAGCCCCACGGGCTGTGGGGCCACGCGAGCGGCTGCCAAAGAGCTTTCCAACGAGGCACGGCTTTCCCTCCTGGCTCTTCAGGCGTGGGAGCTGTCGCCAGAGCCGCGGCCCTACCGGAAAATGCTTCGCAGGCTTGCGCAGCGGCGACACGTGCTCGCAGGTGTCGCCGAGGCTGACGACCGCCAGAAAGCCCGCAGCCCCACGGGCTGTGGGGCCACGCGAGCGGCTGCCAAAGAGCTTTCCAATGAGGCACGGCTTTCCCTCCTGGCTCTTCGGGCGTGGGAGCTGTCGCCAGAGCCGCGGCCCTACCGGAAAATGCTTCGCAGGCTGGCGCGGCGGCGCCACATGTGCACTTGTGTCGCCGAGGCTGACGGCCGCCGGAAAGCCCGCAGCCCCACGGGCTGTGGGGCCACGCGAGCGGCTGCCAAAGAGCTTTCCAACGAGGCACGGCTTTCCCTCCTGGCTCTTCAGGCGTGGGAGCTGTCGCCAGAGCCGCGGCCCTACCGGAAAATGCTTCGCAGGCTTGCGCAGCGGCGACACGTGGTCGCCAGTGTCGCCGAGGCTGACGACCGCCAGAAAGCCCGCAGCCCCACGGGCTGTGGGGCCACGCCAGCGGCTGCCAAAGAGCTTTCCAATGAGGCACGGCTTTCCCTCCTGGCTCTTCGGGCGTGGGAGCTGTCGCCAGAGCCGCGGCCCTACCGGAAAATGCTTCGCAGGCTGGCGCGGCGGCGCCACGTGTGCACTTGTGTCGCCGAGGCTGACGGCCGCCGGAAAGCCCGCAGCCCCACGGGCTGTGGGGCCCCGCGAGCGGCTGCCAAAGAGCTTTCCAACGAGGCACGGCTTTCCCTCCTGGCTCTTTGGGCGTGGGAGCTGTCGCCAGAGCCGCGGCCCTACCGGAAAATGCTTCGCAGGCTGGCACGGCGACGTCACGTGGGCACCGGTGTCGCCGAGGCTGACGGCCGCCGGAAAGCCCGCAGCCCCACGGGCTGTGGGGCCACGCGAGCGGCTGCCAAAGAGCTTTCCAACGAGGCACGGCTTTCCCTCCTGGCTCTTCGGGCGTGGGAGCTGTCGCCAGAGCCGCGGCCCTACCAGAAAATGCTTCGCAGGCTGGCGCGGCGGCGCCATGTGGTCGCCGGTGTCGCCGAGGCTGACGGCCGCCGGAAAGCCCGCAGCCCCACGGGCTGTGGGGCCACGCGAGCGGCTGCCAAAGAGCTTTCCAAGGAGGCACGGCTTTCCCTCCTGGCTCTTCGGGCGTGGGAGCTGTCGCCAGAGCCGCGGCCCTACCGGAAAATGCTTCGCAGGCTGGCGCGGCGGCGCCACGTGGGCACTGGTGTCGCCGAGGCTGACGGCCGCCGGAAAGCCCGCAGCCCCACGGGCTGTGGGGCCACGCGAGCGGCTGCCAAAGCGCTTTCCAAGGAGGCACGGCTTTCCCTCCTGGCTCTTCGGGCGTGGGAGCTGCCGCCAGAGCCGCGGCCCTACCGCAAAATGCTTCGCAGGCTGGCGCGGCGGCGCCACGTGGGCGCAGCTGTCGCCAAGGCTGACGGCCGCCGGAAAGCCCGCAGCCCCACGGGCTGTGGGGCCACGCGAGCGGCTGCCAAAGAGCTTTCCAACGAGGCACGGCTTTCCCTCTTGGCTCTTCGGGCGTGGGAGCTGTCGCCAGAGCCGCGGCCCTACCGGAAAATGCTTCGCACGCTGGCGCAGCGGCGCCACGTGGGCGCCGGTGTCGCCGAGGCTGACGGCCGCCGGAAAGCCCGCAGCCCCACGGGCTGTGGAGCCACGCGAGCGGCTGCCAAATAGCTTTCCAACGAGGCACGGCTTTCCCTCGTGGCTCTTCGGGCGTGGGAGCTGTCACCAGAGCCGCAGCCCTACCGGAAAATGCTTCGCAGGCTGGCGCGGCGGCGCCACGTGGGCGCCGGTGTCGCCGAGGCTGACGGCCACCGGAAAGCCCGCAGCCCCACGGGCTGTGGGGCCACGCGAGCGGCTGCCAAAGGGCTTTCCAACGAGGCTCGGCTTTCCCTCCTGGCTCTTCGGGCGTGGGAGCTGTCGCCAGAGCCGCGGCCCGACCGGAAAATGCTTCGCAGGCTGGCGCGGCGGCGCCACGTGGGCGCCGGTGTCACCGAGGCTGACGGCCGCCGGAAAGCCCGCAGCCCCACGGGCTGTGGGGCCATGCGAGCGGCTGCCAAAGAGCTTTCCAAGGAGGCACGGCTTTCCCTCCTGGCTCTTCGGGCGTGGGAGCTGTCAACAGGGCCGCGGCCCTAGCCGAAAATGCTTCGCACGCTGGCGCAGCGGCACCACGTGGTCGCCAGTGTCGCCGAGGCTGACGACCGCCAGAAAGCCCGCAGCCCCACGGGCTGTGGGGCCACGCGAGCGGCTGCCAAAGAGCTTTCCAACGAGGCACGGCTTTCCCTCCTGGCTCTTCAGGCGTGGGAGCTGTCGCCAGAGCCGCGGCCCTACCGGAAAATGCTTCGCAGGCTTGCGCAGCGGCGACACGTGGTCGCCAGTGTCGCCGAGGCTGACGACCGCCAGAAAGCCCGCAGCCCCACGGGCTGTGGGGCCACGCGAGCGGCTGCCAAAGAGCTTTCCAACGAGGCACGGCTTTCCCTCCTGGCTCTTCGGGCGTGGGAGCTGTCGCCAGAGCCGCGGCCCTACCGGAAAATGCTTCGCAGGCTGGCGCGGCGGCGCCACATGTGCACTTGTGTCGCCGAGGCTGACGGCCGCCGGAAAGCCCGCAGCCCCACGGGCTGTGGGGCCACGCGAGCGGCTGCCAAAGAGCTTTCCAACGAGGCACGGCTTTCCCTCCTGGCTCTTCAGGCGTGGGAGCTGTCGCCAGAGCCGCGGCCCTACCGGAAAATGCTTCGCAGGCTTGCGCAGCGGCGACACGTGGTCGCCAGTGTCGCCGAGGCTGACGACCGCCAGAAAGCCCGCAGCCCCACGGGCTGTGGGGCCACGCGAGCGGCTGCCAAAGAGCTTTCCAATGAGGCACGGCTTTCCCTCCTGGCTCTTCGGGCGTGGGAGCTGTCGCCAGAGCCGCGGCCCTACCGGAAAATGCTTCGCAGGCTGGCGCGGCGGCGCCACATGTGCACTTGTGTCGCCGAGGCTGACGGCCGCCGGAAAGCCCGCAGCCCCACGGGCTGTGGGGCCACGCGAGCGGCTGCCAAAGAGCTTTCCAACGAGGCACGGCTATCCCTCCTGGCTCTTCGGGCGTGGGAGCTGTCGCCAGAGCCGCGGCCCTACCGGAAAATGCTTCGCAGGCTTGCGCAGCGGCGACACGTGGTCGCCAGTGTCGCCGAGGCTGACGACCGCCAGAAAGCCCGCAGCCCCACGGGCTGTGGGGCCACGCGAGCGGCTGCCAAAGAGCTTTCCAATGAGGCACGGCTTTCCCTCCTGGCTCTTCGGGCGTGGGAGCTGTCGCCAGAGCCGCGGCCCTACCGGAAAATGCTTCGCAGGCTGGCGCGGCGGCGCCACGTGTGCACTTGTGTCGCCGAGGCTGACGGCCGCCGGAAAGCCCGCAGCCCCACGGGCTGTGGGGCCACGCGAGCGGCTGCCAAAGAGCTTTCCAAGGAGGCACGGCTTTCCCTCCTGGCTCTTCGGGCGTGGGAGCTGTCGCCAGAGCCGCTGCCCTACCGGAAAATGCTTCGCAGGGGGGCGTGGCGGCACCACGTGGGCGCCGGTGTCGCCGAGGCTTATGGCTGCCGGAAAGCCCGCAGCCCCACGGGCTGTGGGGCCACGCGAGCGGCTGCCAAAGAGCTTTCCAAGGAGGCACGGCTTTCCCTCCTGGCTCTTCGGGCGTGGGAGCTGTCGCCAGAGACGCGGCCCTACCGGAAAATGCTTCGTAGGCTGGCGCGGCGGCGCCATGTGGGCGACGGTGTCGCTGAGGCTGACGGCCGCCGGAAAGCCCGCAGCCCCACGGGCTGTGGGGCCACAAGAGCAGCTGCCAAAGAGCTTTCCAACGAGGCACGGCTTTCCCTCCTGGCTCTTCGGGCGTGGGAGCTGTCGCCAGAGCCGCGGCCCTACCGGAAAATGCTTCGCAGGCTGGCGCGGCGGCGCCACGTGGGCGCCGGTGTCACCGAGGCTGACAGCCGCCGGAAAGCCCGCAGCCCCACGGGCTGTGGGGCCATGCGAGCGGCTGCCAAAGAGCTTTCCAACGAGGCACGGCTTTCCCTCCTGGCTCTTCGGGCGTGGGAGCTGTCGCCAGAGCCGCGGCCCTACCGGAAAATGCTTCGCAGGCTAGCGCGGCGGCGCCACGTGGTCGCAGGTGTCGCCGAGGCTGACGGCCGCGGGAAAGCCCGCAGCCCCACGGGCTGTGGGGCCACGCGAGCGGCTGCCAAAGAGCTTTCCAAGGAGGCAAGGCTTTCCCTCCTGGCTCTTCGGGCGTGGGAGCTGTCGCCAGAGCCGCGGCCCTACCGGAAAATGCTTCCCAGGCTGGCGCGGCGGCGCCACGTGTGCACTTGTGTCGCCGAGGCTGACGGCCGTCGGAAAGCCCGCAGCCCCACGGGCTGTGGGGCCACGCGAGCGGCTGCCAAAGAGCTTTCCAACGAGGCACGGCTTTCCCTCCTGGCTCTTCGGGCGTGGGAGCTGTCGCCAGAGCCGCGGCCCTACCGGAAAATGCTTCGCAGGGTGGCGTGGCGGCGCCACGTGGGCGCCGGTGTCGCCGAGGCTTATGGCTGCCGGAAAGCCCGCAGCCCCACGGGCTGTGGGTCCACGCGAGCGGCTGCCAAAGAGCTTTCCAACGAGGCACGGCTTTCCCTCCTGGCTCTTCGGGCGTGGGAGCTGTCGCCAGAGCCGCGGCCCTACCAGAAAATGCTTCGCAGGCTGGCGCGGCGGCGCCATGTGGTCGCCGGTGTCGCCGAGGCTGACGGCCGCCGGAAAGCCCGCAGCCCCACGGGCTGTGGGGCCACGCGAGCGGCTGCCAAAGAGCTTTCCAACGAGGCACGGCTTTCCCTCCTGGCTCTTCGGGCGTGGGAGCTGTCGCCAGAGCCGCGGCCCTACCGGAAAATGCTTCGCAGGCTGGCGCGGCGGCGCCACGTGGGCACTGGTGTCGCCGAGGCTGACGGCCGCCGGAAAGCCCGCAGCCCCACGGGCTGTGGGGCCACGCGAGCGGCTGCCAAAGCGCTTTCCAAGGAGGCACGGCTTTCCCTCCTGGCTCTTCGGGCGTGGGAGCTGCCGCCAGAGCCGCGGCCCTACCGGAAAATGCTTCGCACGCTGGCGCAGCGGCGCCACGTGGGCGCCGGTGTCGCCGAGGCTGACGGCCGCCGGAAAGCCCGCAGCCCCACGGGCTGTGGAGCCACGCGAGCGGCTGCCAAAGAGCTTTCCAACGAGGCACGGCTTTCCCTCGTGGCTCTTCGGGCGTGGGAGCTGTCGCCAGAGCCGCAGCCCTACCGGAAAATGCTTCGCAGGCTGGCGCGGCGGCGCCACGTGGGCGCCGGTGTCGCCGAGGCTGACGGCCACCGGAAAGCCCGCAGCCCCACGGGCTGTGGGGCCACGCGAGCGGCTGCCAAAGGGCTTTCCAACGAGGCTCGGCTTTCCCTCCTGGCTCTTCGGGCGTGGGAGCTGTCGCCAGAGCCGCGGCCCTACCGGAAAATGCTTCGCAGGCTGGCGCGGCGGCGCCACGTGGGCGCCGGTGGCGCCGAGGCTGACGGCCGCCGGAAAGCCCACAGCCCCACGGGCTGTGGGTCCACGTGAGCGGCTGCCAAAGAGCTTTCCAACGAGGCACGGCTTTCCCTCCTGGCTCTTCGGGCGTGGGAGCTGTCGCCAGAGCCGCGGCCCGACCGGAAAATGCTTCGCAGGCTGGCGCGGCGGCGCCACGTGGGCGCCGGTGTCACCGAGGCTGACGGCCGCCGGAAAGCCCGCAGCCCCACGGGCTGTGGGGCCATGCGAGCGGCTGCCAAAGAGCTTTCCAAGGAGGCACGGCTTTCCCTCCTGGCTCTTCGGGCGTGGGAGCTGTCAACAGGGCCGCGGCCCTAGCCGAAAATGCTTCGCACGCTGGCGCAGCGGCACCACGTGGGCGCCGTTGTCGCCGAGGCTGACGGCCGCCGGAAAGCCCGCAGCCCCACAGGCTGTGGGGCCACGCGAGCGGCTGCCAAAGAGCTTTCCAACGAGGCACGGCTTTCCCTCCTGGCTCTTCGGGCGTGGGAGCTGTCGCCAGAGCCGCGGCCCTACCGGAAAATGCTTCGCAGGCTGGCGCGGCGGCGCCACGTGGGCGCAGCTGTCGCCAAGGCTGACGGCCGCCGGAAAGCCCACAGCCCCACGGGCTGTGGGGCCACGCGAGCGGCTGCCAAAGAGCTTTCCAACGAGGCACGGCTTTCCCTCCTGGCTCTTCGGGCGTGGGAGCTGTCGCCAGAGCCGCGGCCCTACCCGAAAATGCTTCGCACGCTGGCGCAGCGGCGCCACGTGGTCGCCGGTGTCGCCGAGGCTGACGGCGGCCGGAAAGCCCGCAGCCCCACGGGCTGTGGGGCCACACGAGCGGCTGCCAAAGAGCTTTCCAACGAGGCACGGCTTTCCCTCCTGGCTCTTCGCGTGTGGGAGCTGTCGCCAGAGCCGCGGCCCTACCGAAAAATGCTTTGCAGGCTGGCGCGGCGGCGCCACGTGGGCGCCGGTGGCGCCGACGCTGACGGCCGCCGGAAAGCCCGCAGCCCCACGGGCTGTGGGGCCACGCGAGCGGCTGCCAAAGAGCTTTCCAACGAGGCACGGCTTTCCCTCCTGGCTCTTCGGGCGTGGGAGCTGTCGCCAGAGCCGCGGGCCCCTACCGGAAAATGCTTCGCAGGCTGGCGCGGCGGCGCCACATGTGCACTTGTGTCGCCGAGGCTGACGGCCGCCGGAAATCCCGCAGCCCCACGGGCTGTGGGGCCACGCGAGCGGCTGCCAAAGAGCTTTCCAACGAGGCACGGCTTTCCCTCCTGGCTCTTCAGGCGTGGGAGCTGTCGCCAGAGCCGCGGCCCTACCGGAAAATGCTTCCCAGGCTGGTGCGGCGGCGCCACGTGGGCGCCGGTGGCAACGAGGCTGACGGCCTCCGGAAAGCCCGCAGCCCCACGGGCTGTGGGGCCACGCGAGCGGCTGCCAAAGAGCTTTCCAAGGAGGCATGGCTTTCCCTCCTGGCTCTTCGGGCGTGGGAGCTGTCGCCAGAGCCGCGGCACTACCGGAAAATGCTTCGCAGGCTGGCGCGGGGGCGCCACGTGGTCGCCGGTGTCGCCGAGGCTCACGGCCGCCGGAAAGCCCGCAGCCCCACGGGCTGTGGCGCCACGCGAGCGGCTGCCAAAGAGCTTTCCAACGAGGCACGGCTTTCCCTCCTGGCTCTTCGGGCGTGGGAGCTGTCGCCAGAGCCGCGGCCCTACCTGAAAATGCTTCGCAGGCTTGCGCAGCGGCGACACGTGGTCGCCAGTGTCGCCGAGGCTGACGTCCGCCGGAAAGCCCGCAGCCCCACGGGCTGTGGGGCCACGCGAGCGGCTGCCAAAGAGCTTTCCAACGAGGCACGGCTTTCCCTCCTGGCTCTTCGGGCGTGGGAGCTGTCGCCGAGCCGCGGCCCTACCGGAAAATGCTTCGCAGGCTGGCGCGGCGACGTCACGTGGGCACCGGTGTCGCCGAGGCTGACGTCCGCCGGAAAGCCCGCAGCCCCACGGGCTGTGGGGCCACGCGAGCGGCTGCCAAAGAGCTTTCCAAGGAGGCACGGCTTTCCCTCCTGGCTCTTCGGGCGTGGGAGCTGTCGCCAGAGCCGCGGCCCTACCGGAAAATGCTTCGCAGGCTGGCGCGGGGGCGCCACGTGGTCGCAGGTGTCTCCGAGGCTGACGGCCGCCGGAAAGCCCGCAGCCCCACGGGCTGTGGGGCCACGCGAGCGGCTGCCAAAGAGCTTTCCAAGGAGGCACGGCTTTCCCTCCTGGCTTTTCGGGCGTGGGAGCTGTCGCCAGAGCCGCGGCCCTACCGGAAAATGCTTTGCAAGCTGGCGCGGCGGCGCCACGTGGGCGCCGGTGTCGCCGAGGCTGACGGCCGCCGGAAAGCCCGCAGCCCCACGGGCTGTGGGTCCACGTGAGCGGCTGCCAAAGAGCTTTCCAACGATGTACGGCTTTCCCTCGTGGCTCTTCAGGCGTGGGAGCTGTCGCCAGAGCCGCGGCCCTACCGGAAAATGCTTCGCAGGCTGGCGCGGCGGCGCCACATGGGCGCAGCTGTCACCACGGCTGACGGCCGCCGGAAAGCCCGCAGCCCCACGGGCTGTGGGGCCACGCGAGCGGCTGCCAAAGAGCTTTCCAACGAGGCATGGCTTTCCCTCCTGGCTCTTCGGGGGTGGGAGCTGTCGCCAGAGCCGCGGCCCTACCGGAAAATGCTTCGCAGGCTGGAGCGGCGGCGCCACGTGGGCGCCGGTGGCGGCGAGACTGACGGCCGCCGGAAAGCCCGCAGCCCCACAGGCTGTGGGGCCACGCGAGTGGCTGCCAAAGAGATTTCCAAGGACGCACGGCCTTCCCTCCTGGCTCTTCGGGCGTGGGAGCTGTCGCCAGAGCCGCGGCCCTACCGGAAAATGCTTCGCAGGCTGGCGCGGCGGCGCCACGTGGGCGCCGGTGGCAACGAGGCTGACGGCCGCCGGAAAGCCCGCAGCCCCACGGGCTGTGGGTCCACGTGAGCGGCTGCCAAAGAGCTTTCCAATAAGGCACGGCTTTCCCTCGTGGCTCTTCGTGCGTGGGAGCTGTCGCCAGAGCCGCGGCCCTACCCGAAAATGCTTCGCACGCTGGCGCAGCGGCGCCACGTGGGCGCCGGTGGCGCCGAGGCTGACGGCCGCCGGAAAGCCCGCAGCCCCACGGGCTGTGGGGCCACGCGAGCGGCTGCCAAAGAGCTTTCCAACGAGGCACGGCTTTCCCTCCTGGCTCTTCGGGCGTGGGAGCTGTCGCCAGAGCCGCGCCCTACCGGAAAATGCTTCGCAGGCTGGCGTGGCGGCGCCACGTGGTCGCAGGTGTCGCCGAGGCTGACGGCCGCCGGAAAGCCCGCAGCCCCACGGGCTGTGGGGCCACACGAGCGGCTGCCAAAGAGCTTTCCAAGGAGGCACGGCTTTCCCGTCTGGCTCTTCGGGTGTGGGAGCTGTCGCCAGAGCCGCGGCCCTACCGGAAAATGCTTTGCAGGCTGGCGCGGCGGCGCCACGTGGGCGCCGGTGTCGCCGAGGCTGACGGCCGCGGGAAAGCCCGCAGCCCCACGGGCTGTGGGGCCACGCGAGCGGCTGCCAAAGAGCTTTCCAACGAGGCACGGCTTTCCCTCCTGGCTCTTCGGGCGTGGGAGCTGTCGCCAGAGCCGCGGCCCTACCGGAAAATGCTTCGCAGGCTGGCGCGGCGGCGCCACGTGGGCGCCGGTGGCAACGAGGCTGACGGCCTCCGGAAAGCCCGCAGCCCCACGGGCTGTGGGTCCACGTGAGCGGCTGCCAAAGAGCTTTCCAAGGAGGCATGGCTTTCCCTCCTGGCTCTTCGGGCGTGGGAGCTGTCGCCAGAGCCGCGGCACTACCGGAAAATACTTCGCAGGCTGGCGCGGCAGCGCCACGTGGTCGCCGGTGTCGCCGAGGCTCACGGCCGCCGGAAAGCCCACAGCCCCACGGGCTGTGGGGCCACGCGAGCGGCTGCCAAAGAGCTTTCCAACGAGGCACGGCTTTCCCTCCTGGCTCTTCGGGCGTGGGAGCTGTCGCCAGAGCCGCGGCCCTACCGGAAAATGCTTCGCAGGGTGGCGTGGCGGCACCACGTGGGCGCCGGTGTCGCCGAGGCTTATGGCTGCCGGAAAGCCCGCAGCCCCACGGGCTGTGGGGCCACGCGAGCGGCTGCCAAAGAGCTTTCCAAGGAGGCACGGCTTTCCCTCCTGGCTCTTCGGGCGTGGGAGCTGTCGCCAGAGCCGCGGCCCTACCAGAAAATTCTTCGCAGGGTGGCGTGGCGGCACCACGTGGGCGCCGGTGTCGCCGAGGCTTATGGCTGCCGGAAAGCCCGCAGCCCCACGGGCTGTGGGGCCACGCGAGCGGCTGCCAAAGAGCTTTCCAACGAGGCACGGCTTTCCCTCCTGGCTCTTCGGGCGTGGGAGCTGTCGCCAGAGCGGCGGCCCTACCGGAAAATGCTTCGCAGGCTAGCGCGGCGGCGCCATGTGGGCGACGGTGTCGCCGAGGCTGACGGCCGCCGGAAAGCCCGCAGCCCCACGGGCTGTGGGGCCACAAGAGCAGCTGCCAAAGAGCTTTCCAACGAGGCAAGGCTTTCCCTCGTGGCTCTTCGGGCGTGGGAGCTGTCGCCAGAGCCGCGGCCCTACCGGAAAATGCTTCGCAGGCTAGCGCGGCGGCGCCACGTGGTCGCAGGTGTCGCCGAGGCTGACGGCCGCGGGAAAGCCCGCAGCCCCACGGGCTGTGGGGCCACGCGAGCGGCTGCCAAAGAGCTTTCCAAGGAGGCAAGGCTTTCCCTCCTGGCTCTTCGGGCGTGGGAGCTGTCGCCAGAGCCGCGGCCCTACCGGAAAATGCTTCCCAGGCTGGCGCGGCGGCGCCACGTGTGCACTTGTGTCGCCGAGGCTGACGGCCGTCGGAAAGCCCGCAGCCCCACGGGCTGTGGGGCCACGCGAGCGGCTGCCAAAGAGCTTTCCAACGAGGCACGGCTTTCCCTCCTGGCTCCTCGGGAGTGGGAGCTGTCGCCAGAGCCGCGGCCCTACCGGAAAATGCTTCGCAGGCTGGCGTGGCGGCGCCACGTGGGCGCCGGTGTCGCCGAGGCTTATGGCTGCCGGAAAGCCCGCAGCCCCACGGGCTGTGGGTCCACGCGAGCGGCTGCCAAAGAGCTTTCCAACGAGGCACGGCTTTCCCTCCTGGCTCTTCGGGCGTGGGAGCTGTCGCCAGAGCCGCGGCCCTACCAGAAAATGCTTCGCAGGCTGGCGCGGCGGCGCCATGTGGTCGCCGGTGTCGCCGAGGCTGACGGCCGCCGGAAAGCCCGCAGCCCCACGGGCTGTGGGGCCACGCGAGCGGCTGCCAAAGAGCTTTCCAACGAGGCACGGCTTTCCCTCCTGGCTCTTCGGGCGTGGGAGCTGTCGCCAGAGCCGCGGCCCTACCGGAAAATGCTTCGCAGGCTGGCGCGGCGGCGCCACGTGGGCGCCGGTGGCAACGAGGCTGACGGCCGCCGGAAAGCCCGCAGCCCCACGGGCTGTGGGGCCACGCGAGCGGCTGCCAAAGCGCTTTCCAAGGAGGCACGGCTTTCCCTCCTGGCTCTTCGGGCGTGGGAGCTGTCGCCAGAGCCGCGGCCCTACCGCAAAATGCTTCGCAGGCTGGCGCGGCGGCGCCACGTGGGCGCAGCTGTCGCCAAGGCTGACGGCCGCCGGAAAGCCCGCAGCGCCACGGGCTGTGGGGCCACGCGAGCGGCTGCCAAAGAGCTTTCCAACGAGGCACGGCTTTCCCTCTTGGCTCTTCGGGCGTGGGAGCTGTCGCCAGAGCCGCGGCCCTACCGGAAAATGCTTCGCAGGCTGGCGCAGCGGCGCCACGTGGGCGCCGGTGTCGCCAAGGCTGCCGGCCGCCGGAAAGCCAGCAGCCCCACGGGCTATGGGGCCACGCGAGCGGCTGCCAAAGAGCTTTCCAACGAGGCACGGCTTTCCCTCCTGGCTCTTCGGGCGTGGGAGCTGTCGCCAGAGCCGCGGCCCTACCGGAAAATGCTTCGCAGGCTGGCGCGGCGGCGCCACGTGGGCGCAGGTGTCGCCGAGGGTGACGGCCGCCGGAAAGCCCGCAGCCCCACGGGCTGTGGGGCCACGCGAGCGGCTGCCAAAGAGCTTTCCAACGAGGCACAGATTTCCCTCCTGGCTCTTCGGGCGTGGGAGCTGTCGCCAGAGCCACGGCCCTACCGGAAAATGCTTCGCAGGCTGGCGCGGCGGCGCCACGTGTGCCCTGGTGTCGCCGAGGCTGATGGCCGCCGGAAAGCCCGCAGCCCCACGGGCTATGGAGCCATGCGAGCGGCTGCCAAAGAGCTTTCCAAGGAGGCACGGTTTCCCTCCTGGCTCTTTGGGCGTGGGAGCTGTCGCCACAGCCGCAGCCCTACCGGAAAATGCTTCGCAGGCTGGCGTGGTGGCGCCACGTGGGCGCCGGTGTCGTTGAGGCTGACGGCCGCCGGAAAGCCCGCAGCCCCACAGGCTGTGGGGCCACGCGAGCGGCTGCCAAAGAGCTTTCCAACGAGGCACGGCTTTCCCTCCTGGCTCTTCGGGCGTGGGAGCTGTCGCCAGAGCCGCGGCCCTACCGGAAAATGCTTCGCAGGCTGGCACGGCGGCGACACGTGGGCGCCGCTGTCGCCGAGGCTGACGCCCGCCGGAAAGCCCGCATCCCCACAGGCTATGGGGCCACGCGAGCGGCTGCCAAAGAGCTTTCCAACGAGGCATGGCTTTCCCTCCTGGCTCTTCGGGCGTGGGAGCTGTCGCCAGAGCCGCGGCCCTACCGGAAAATGCTTCGCAGGCTGGCGTGGCGGCGCCACGTGGGCGCAGGTGTCGCCGAGGCTGACGGCCGACGGAAAGCCCGCAGCCCCACGGGCTGTGGGGCCACGCGAGCGGCTGCCAAAGAGCTTTCCAACGAGGCACAGCTTTCCCTCCTGGCTCTTCGGGCGTTGGAGCTGTCGCCAGAGACGCGGCCCTACCGGAAAATGCTTCGCAGGCTGGTGCGGCGGAGCCACGTGGGCGCCGGTGGCGCCGAGGCTGACGGCCGCCGTAAAGCCCGCAGCCCCACGGGCTGTGGGGCCACGCGAGCGGCTGCCAAAGAGCTTTCCAACGAGGCACGGCTTTCCCTCCTGGCTCTTCGGGCGTGGGAGCTGTCGCCAGAGACGCGGCCCTACCGGAAAATGCTTCGCAGGCTGGCGCGGCGGCGCCACGTGGGCGCCGGTGTCGCCGAGGCTGACGGCCGACGGAAAGCCCGCAGCCCCACGGGCTGTGGGGCCACGCGAGCGGCTGCCAAAGAGCTTTCCAACGAGGCACAGCTTTCCCTCCTGGCTCTTCGGGCGTTGGAGCTGTCGCCAGAGACGCGGCCCTACCGGAAAATGCTTCGCAGGCTGGTGCGGCGGAGCCACGTGGGCGCCGGTGGCGCCGAGGCTGACGGCCGCCGTAAAGCCCGCAGCCCCACGGGCTGTGGGGCCACGCAAGCGACTGCCAAAGAGCTTTCCAACGAGGCACGGCTTTCCCTCCTGGCTCTTCGGGCGTGGGAGCTGTCGCCAGAGCCGCGGCCCTACCGGAAAATGCTTCGCAGGCTGGCGCGGCGGTGCCACGTGGGCGCCGGTGTCGCCGAGGCTGACGGCCGCCGGAAGGCCCGCAGCCCCACGGGCTGTGGGGCCACGCAAGCGGCTGCCAAAGAGCTTTCCAACGAGGCACGGCTTTCACTCCTGGCTCTTCGCGTGTGGGAGCTGTCGCCAGAGCCGTGGCCCTACCGGAAAATGCTTCGCAGGCTGGTGCGGCGGCGCCACGTGTTCGCCGGTGTCGCCGAGGCTGACGGCCGCCGGAAAGCCCGCAGCCCCACGGGCTGTGGGGCCACGCGAGCGGCTGCCAAAGAGCTTTCCAACGAGGCACGGCTTTCCCTCCTGGCTCTTCGCGTGTGGGAGCTGTCGCCAGAGCCGCGGCCCTACCGGAAAATGCTTTGCAAGCTGGCGCGGCGGCGCCACGTGGGCGCCGGTGTCGCCGAGGCTGACGGCCGCCGGAAAGCCCGCAGCCCCACGGGCTGTGGGGCCACGCGAGCGGCTGCCAAAGAGCTTTCCAACGAGGCACGGCTTTCCCTCCTGGCTCTTCGGGCGTGGGAGCTGTCGCCAGAGCCGCGGCCGTACCGGAAAATGCTTCGCAGGTTGGCGTGGCGGCGCCACGTGGGCGCCGGTGTCGCCGAAGCTGACGGCCACCGGAAAGCGGCAGCCCCACGGGCTGTGGGGCCACGCGAGCGGCTGCCAAAGAGCTTTCCAATGAGGCACGGCTTTCCCTCCTGGCTCTTCGGGCGTGGGAGCTGTCGCCAGAGCCGTGGTCCTACCGGAAAATGCTTCGCAGGCTGGTGCGGCGGCGCCACGTTGGCGCCGGTGTCGCCGAGGCTGACGGCCGCCGGAAAGCCCGCAGCCCCACGGGCTGTGGGGCCACACAAGCGGCTGCCAAAGAGCTTTCCAACAAGACACGGCTTTCCCTCCTGGCTCTTCGGGCGTGGGAACTATCGCCAGAGACGCGGCCCTACCGGAAAATGCTTCGCAGGCTGGCGCGGCGGCGCCACGTGGGCACTGGTGTCGCTGAGGCTGACTGCCGCCGAAAAGCCCGCAGCCCCACGGGCTGTGGGGCCACGCGAGCGGCTGCCAAAGAGCTTTCCAACGAGGCACGGCTTTCACTCCTGGCTCTTCGCGTGTGGGAGCTGTCGCCAGAGCCACGGCCCTACCGGAAAATGCTTCGCAGGCTGGCGTGGCGGCGCCATGTGGGCGCCGGTGTCGCCGAGGCTGACGGCCGCCGGAAAGCCCGCAGCCCCACGGGCTGTGGGGCCACGCGAGCGGCTGCCAAAGAGCTTTCCAACGAGGCACGGCTTTCCCTCCTGGCTCTTCGGGCGTGGGAGCTGTCGCCACAGCCGCGGCCCTACCGGAAAATGCTTCGCAGGTTGGCGTGGCGGCGCCACGTGGGCGCCGGTGTCGCCGATGCTGACGGCCGCCGGAAAGCGGCAGCCCCACGGGCTGTGGGGCCACGCGAGCGGCTGCCAAAGAGCTTTCCAATGAGGCACGGCTTTCCCTCCTGGCTCTTCGGGCGTGGGAGCTGTCGCCAGAGCCGTGGTCCTACCGGAAAATGCTTCACAGGCTGGTGCGGCGGCGCCACGTTGGCGCCGGTGTCGCCGAGGCTGACGGCCACCGGAAAGCCCGCAGCCCCACGGGCTGTGGGGCCACACAAGCGGCTGCCAAAGAGCTTTCCAACGAGACACGGCTTTCCCTCCTGGCTCTTCGGGCGTGGGAACTATCGCCAGAGACGCGGCCCTACCGGAAAATGCTTCGCAGGCTGGCGCGGCGGCGCCACGTGGGCACTGGTGTCGCTGAGGCTGACTGCCGCCGAAAAGCCCGCAGCCCCACGGGCTGTGGGGCCACGCGAGCGGCTGCCAAAGAGCTTTCCAACGAGGCACGGCTTTCCCTCCTGGCTCTTCGGGCGTGGGAGCTGTCGCCAGAGCCGTGGCCCTACCGGAAAATGCTTCGCAGGCTGGCGCAGCAGCGCCACAATGGCGCTGGTGTCGCCGAGGCTGACGGCCGCCGGAAAGCCCGCAGCCCCACGGGCTGTGGGGCCACGCGAGCGGCTGCCAAAGAGCTTTCCAACGAGGCACGGCTTTCCCTCCTGGCTCTTCGGGCGTGGGAGCTGTCGCCAGAGCCGCGGCCCTACCGGAAAATGCTTCGCAGGCTGGCGCGGCGGCACCACGTGGGCGCCGGTGGCGCCGAGGCTGACGGCCGCCGGAAAGCCCGCAGCCCCACGGGCTGTGGGGCCACGCGAGCGGCTGCCAAAGAGCTTTCCAACGAGGCACGGCTTTCCCTCCTGGCTCTTCGGGCGTGGGAGCTGTCGCCAGAGCCGTGGCCCTACCGGAAAATGCTTCGCAGGCTGGCGCGACGGCGCCACATGGACGCCGGTGTCGCCGAGGCTGACGGCCGCCGTAAAGCCCGCAGCCCCACGGGCTGTGGGGCCACGCGAGCGGCTGCCAAAGAGCTTTCCAACGAGGCACGGCTTTCCCTCCT
The DNA here is from genome assembly GCF_028500815.1 of Rissa tridactyla. Classification (NCBI taxonomy): domain Eukaryota; kingdom Metazoa; phylum Chordata; class Aves; order Charadriiformes; family Laridae; genus Rissa; species Rissa tridactyla. The sequence continues at coordinate 22,187 of NW_026529645.1, forward strand.
GGCTCTTCGGGCATGGGAGCTGTCGCCAGAGCCGCGGCCCTACCGGAAAATGCTTCGCAGGCTGGCGCGGGGACGCCACGTGGGCGCCGGTGTCGCCGAGGCTGACGGCCGCCGGAAAGCCCACAGCCCCACGGGCTGTGGGGCCACGCGAGCGGCTGCCAAAGAGCTTTCCAAGGAGGCACGGCTTTCCCTCCTGGCTCTTCGGGCGTGGGAGCTGTCGCCAGAGACGCGGCCCTACCGGAAAATGCTTCGCAGGCTGGCGCGGCGGCGCCACGTGGGCACCGGTGGTGCCGAGGCTGACGTCCGCCGGAAAGCCCGCAGCCCCACGGGCTGTGGGGCCACACGAGCGGCTGCCAAAGAGCTTTCAAAGGAGGCTCGGCTTTCCCTCCTGGCTCTTCGGGCGTGGGAGCTGTCGCCAGAGACGCGGTCCTACCGGATAATCCTTCGCAGGCTGGCGCGGCGGCGCCACGTGGGCACTTGTGTCGCCGAGGCTGACGGCCGCTGGAAAGCCCGCAGCCCCACGGGCTGTGGGGCCACGCGAGCGGCTGCCAAAGAGCTTTCCAACGAGGCACAGCTTTCCCTCCTGGCTCTTCGGGCGCGGGAGTTGTCGCCAGAGCCGCGGCCCTACCGGAAAATGCTTCGCAGGCTGGCGTGGCGGCGCCACGTGGGCTCCGGTGTCGCCGAGGCTGACGGCCGCCGGAAAGCCCGCAGCCCCACGGGCTGTGGGGCCACGCGAGCGGCTGCCAAAGAGCTTTCCAACGAGGCACGGCTTTCCCTCCTGGCTCTTCGGGTTGGGAGCTGTCGCCAGAGACGCGTCCCTACCGGAAAATGCTTCGCAGGCTGGTGCGGCGGCGCCACGTGGGCGCAGGTGGCGCCGAGGCTGACGGCCGCCGGAAAGCCCGCAGCCCCACGGGCTGTGGGGCCACGCGAGCGGCTGCCAAAGAGCTTTCCAACGAGGCACGGCTTTCCCTCCTGGCTCTTCGGGTTGGGAGCTGTCGCCAGAGACGCGTCCCTACCGGAAAATGCTTCGCAGGCTGGTGCGGCGGCGCCACGTGGGCGCAGGTGGCGCCGAGGCTGACGGCCGCCGGAAAGCCCGCAGCCCCACGGGCTGTGGGGCCACGCGAGCGGCTGCCAAAGAGCTTTCCAACGAGGCACGGCTTTCCCTCCTGGCTCTTCGGGCGTGGGAGCTGTCGCCAGAGCCGCGGCCCTACCGGAAAATGCTTCGCAGGCTGGCGCGGCGGCGCCACGTGTGCCCTGGTGTCGCCGAGGCTGACGGCCGACGGAAAGCCCGCAGCCCCACGGGCTGTGGGGCCACGCGAGCGGCTGCCAAAGAGCTTTCCAACGAGGCACGGCTTTCCCTCCTGGCTCTTCGGGCGTGGGAGCTGTCGCCAGAGCCGCGGCCCTACCAGAAAATGCTTCGCAGGCTGGCGCGGGGGCGCCACGTGGGCGCCGGTGGCGCCGAGGCTGACGGCCGCCGTAAAGCCCACAGCCCCACGGGCTGTGGGGCCACGCGAGCGGCTGCCAAAGAGCTTTCCAACGAGGCATGGCTTTCCCTCCTGGCTCTTCGGGCGTGGGAGCTGTCGCCAGAGCCGTGGCCCTACTCGAAAATGCTTCGCAGGCTGGCGCGGCGGCGCCACGTGGGCGCCGGTGGCGCCGAGGCTGACGGCCGCCGGAAAGCCCGCAGCCCCACGGGCTGTGGGGCCACGCGAGCGGCTGCCAAAGAGCTTTCCAACGAGGCACAGCTTTCCCTCCTGGCTCTTCGGGCGTGGGAGTTGTCGCCAGAGCCGCGGCCCTACCGGAAAATGCTTCGCAGGCTGGCGCGGCAGCGCCATGTGTGTGCAGGTGGCGCCGAGGCTGACGGCCGCCGGAAAGCCCGCAGCCCCACGGGCTGTGGGGCCATGCGAGCAGCTGCCAAAGAGCTTTCCAACGAGGCACGGCTTTCCCTCCTGGCTCTTCGGGCGTGGGAGCTGTCGCCAGAGACGTGGCCCTACCGGAAAATGCTTCGCAGGCTGGCGTGGCGGCGCCTCGTGGGCTCCGGTGTCGCCGAGGCTGACGGCCGCCGGAAAGCCCGCAGCCCCACGGGCTGTGGGGCCACGCGAGCGGCTGCCAAAGAGCTTTCCAAGGAGGCACGGCTTTCCCTCCTGGCTCTTCGGGCGTGGGAGCTGTCGCCAGAGCCGCGGCCCTACCGGAAAATGCTTCGCAGGCTGGCACGGCGGCGCCACGTGGGCACTTGTGTCGCCGAGGCTGACGGCCGCCGGAAAGCCCGCAGCCCCACGGGCTGTGGGGCCACGCGAGCGGCTGCCAAAGAGCTTTCCAACGAGGCATGGCTTTCCCTCCTGGCTCTTCGGGCGTGGGAGCTGTCGCCAGAGCCGCGGCCCTACTCGAAAATGCTTCACAGGCTGGCGCGGCGGCGCCACGTGGGCGCCGGTGGCGCCGAGGCTGACGGCCGCCGGAAAGCCCGCAGCCCCACGGGCTGTGGGACCACGCGAGCGGCTGCCAAAGAGCTTTCCAACGAGGCACGGCTTTCCCTCCTGGCTCTTCGGGCGTGGGAGTTGTCGCCAGAGCCGCGGCCCTACCAGAAAACGCTTCGCAGGCTGGCGCGGGGGCGCCATGTGTGTGCAGGTGGCGCCGAGGCTGACGGCCGCCGGAAAGCCCGCAGCCCCACGGGCTGTGGGGCCATGCGAGCAGCTGCCAAAGAGCTTTCCAACGAGGCACGGCTTTCCCTCCTGGCTCTTCGGGCGTGGGAGCTGTCGCCACAGCCGCGGCCCTACCGGAAAATGCTTCGCAGGCTGGCGCGGCGGCGCCACGTGTGCCCTGGTGTCGCCGAGGCTGACGGCCGACGGAAAGCCCGCAGCCCCACGGGCTGTGGGGCCACGCGAGCGGCTGCCAAAGAGCTTTCCAACGAGGCACGGCTTTCCCTCCTGGCTCTTCGGGCGTGGGAGCTGTCGCCAGAGCCGCGGCCCTACCAGAAAATGCTTCGCAGGCTGGCGCGGGGGCGCCACGTGGGCGCCGGTGGCGCCGAGGCTGACGGCCGCCGGAAAGCCCACAGCCCCACGGGCTGTGGGGCCACGCGAGCGGCTGCCAAAGAGCTTTCCAACGAGGCACGGCTTTCCCTCCTGGCTCTTCGGGCGTGGGAGCTGTCGCCAGAGCCGCGGCCCTACTCGAAAATGCTTCGCAGGCTGGCGCGGCGGCGCCACGTGGGCGCCGGTGGTGCCGAGGCTGACGGCCGCCGGAAAGCCCGCAGCCCCACGGGCTGTGGGGCCACGCGAGCGGCTGCCAAAGAGCTTTCCAACGAGGCACGGCTTTCCCTCCTGGCTCTTCGGGCGTGGGAGCTGTCGCCAGATACGTGGCCCTACCGGAAAATGCTTCGCAGGCTGGCGCGGGGGCGCCATGTGTGTGCAGGTGGCGCCGAGGCTGACGGCCGCCGGAAAGCCCGCAGCCATACGGGCTGTGGGGCCATGCGAGCAGCTGCCAAAGAGCTTTCCAACGAGGCACGCCTTTCCCTCCTGGCTCTTCGGGCGTGGGAGCTGTCGCCAGAGACGTGGCCCTACCGGAAAATGCTTCGCAGGCTGGCGTGGCGGCGCCACGTGGGCGCAGCTGTCGCCGAGGCTGACGGCCGACGGAAAGCCCGCAGCCCCACGGGCTGTGGGGCCACGCGAGCGGCTGCCAAAGAGCTTTCCAACGAGGCACAGCTTTCCCTCCTGGCTCTTCGGGCGTTGGAGCTGTCGCCAGAGACGCGGCCCTACCGGAAAATGCTTCGCAGGCTGGCGCGGCGGCGCCACGTGTGCCCTGGTGTCGCCGAGGCTGATGGCCGCCGGAAAGCCCGCAGCCCCACGGGCTGTGGGGCCATGCGAGCGGCTGCCAAAGAGCTTTACAACGAGGCACGACTTTCCCTCCTGGCTCTTCGGGCGTGGGAGCTGTCGCCAGAGCCGCGGCCCTACCGGAAAATGCTTCGCAGGCTGGCGCGGCGGCGCCACGTGGTCGCAGGTGTCGCCGAGGCTGATGGCCGCCGGAAAGCCCGCAGCCCCACGGGCTGTGGGGCCACGCTAGCAGCTGCCAAAGAGCTTTCCAACGAGGCACGGCTTTCCCTCCTGGCTCTTCGGGCGTGGGAGCTGTCGCCAGAGACGTGGCCCTACCGGAAAATGCTTCGCAGGCTGGCGCGGCCGCGCCACATGGACGCCGGTGTCGCCGAGGCTGATGGCCGCCGGAAAGCCCGCAGCCCCACGGGCTGTGGGGCCACGCGAGCGGCTGCCAAAGAGCTTTCCAACGAGGCACGGCTTTCCCTCCTGGCTCTTCGGGCGTGGGAGCTGTCGCCAGAGACGCGGCCCTACCGGAAAATGCTTCGCAGGCTGGTGCGGCGGAGCCACGTGGGCGCCGGTGGCGCCGAGGCTGACGGCCGCCGTAAAGCCCGCAGCCCCACGGGCTGTGGGGCCACGCGAGCGGCTGCCAAAGAGCTTTCCAACGAGGCACGGCTTTCCCTCCTGGCTCTTCGGGCGTGGGAGCTGTCGCCAGAGACGCGGCCCTACCGGAAAATGCTTCGCAGGCTGGCGCGGCGGCGCCACGTGGGCGCCGGTGTCGCCGAGGCTGACGGCCGCCGGAAAGCCCGCAGCTCCACGGGCTGTGGGGCCACGCGAGCAGCTGCCAAAGAGCTTTCCAACAGGGCACGGCTTTCCCTCCTGGCTCTTCGGGCGTGGGAGCTGTCGCCAGAGACGCGGCCCGACCGGAAAAAGCTTCGCAGGCTGGCGCGGCGGCGCCACGTGGGCGCCGGTGTCTCCGAGGCTGACGGCCGCCGGAAAGCCCGCAGCCCCACGGGCTGTGGGGCCACGCGAGCGGCTGCCAAAGAGCTTTCCAAGGAGGCATGGCTTTCCCTCCTGGCTCTTCGGGCGTGGGAGCTGTCGCCAGAGCCGCGGCCCTACCGGAAAATGCTTCGCAGGCTGGCGCGGCGGCGCCACGTGGGCGCCGGTGTGGCCGAGGCTGACGGCCGCCGGAAAGCCCGCAGCCCCACGGGCTGTGGGGCCACGCCAGCGGCTGCCAAAGAGCTTTCCAACGAGGCACGGCTTTCCCTCCTGGCTCTTCGGGGGTGGGAGCTGTCGCCAGAGCCGCGGCCCTACCGGAAAATGCTTTGCAGGCTGGCGCGGCGGCGCCACGTGGGCGCCGGTGGCGCCGAGGCTGACGGCCGCCGGAAAGCCCGCAGCCCCACGCGCTGTGGGGCCACGCGAGCGGCTGCCAAAGAGCTTTCCAAGGAGGCACGGCTTTCCCTCTTGGCTCTTCGGGCGTGGGAGCTGTCGCCAGAGCCGCGGCCCTACCGGAAAATGCTTCGCAGGCTGGCGTGGCGGCGCCACGTGGGCGCCGGTGTCGCCGAGGCTGACGGCCGCTGGAAAGCCCGCAGCCCCACGGGCTGTGGGGCCACGCGAGCAGCTGCCAAAGAGCTTTCCAACAAGGCACGGCTTTCCCTCCTGGCTCTTCGGGCGTGGGAGCTGTCGCCAGAGCCGCAGCCCTACCGGAAAATGCTTTGCAGGCTGGCGTGGCCGCGCCACGTGGGCCCCGGTGTCACCAAGGCTGACGGCCGCTGGAAAGCCCGCAGCCCCACGGGCTGTGGGGCCACGCGAGCGGCTGCCAAAGAGCTTTCCAACGAGGCACGGCTTTCCCTCCTGGCTCTTCGGGTTGGGAGCTGTCGCCAGAGACGCGTCCCTACCGGAAAATGCTTCGCAGGCTGGTGCGGCGGCGCCACGTGGGCGCAGGTGGCGCCGAGGCTGACGGCCGCCGGAAAGCCCGCAGCCCCACGGGCTGTGGGGCCACGCGAGCGGCTGCCAAAGAGCTTTCCAACGAGGCACGGCTTTCCCTCCTGGCTCTTCGGGCGTGGGAGCTGTCGCCAGAGCCGCGGCCCTACCGGAAAATGCTTCGCAGGCTGGCGCGGCGGCGCCACGTGTGCCCTGGTGTCGCCGAGGCTGACGGCCGACGGAAAGCCCGCAGCCCCACGGGCTGTGGGGCCACGCGAGCGGCTGCCAAAGAGCTTTCCAACGAGGCACGGCTTTCCCTCCTGGCTCTTCGGGCGTGGGAGCTGTCGCCAGAGCCGCGGCCCTACCAGAAAATGCTTCGCAGGCTGGCGCGGGGGCGCCACGTGGGCGCCGGTGGCGCCGAGGCTGACGGCCGCCGGAAAGCCCACAGCCCCACGGGCTGTGGGGCCACGCGAGCGGCTGCCAAAGAGCTTTCCAACGAGGCATGGCTTTCCCTCCTGGCTCTTCGGGCGTGGGAGCTGTCGCCAGAGCCGTGGCCCTACTCGAAAATGCTTCGCAGGCTGGCGCGGCGGCGCCACGTGGGCGCCGGTGGCGCCGAGGCTGACGGCCGCCGGAAAGCCCGCAGCCCCACGGGCTGTGGGGCCACGCGAGCGGCTGCCAAAGAGCTTTCCAACGAGGCACAGCTTTCCCTCCTGGCTCTTCGGGCGTGGGAGTTGTCGCCAGAGCCGCGGCCCTACCGGAAAATGCTTCGCAGGCTGGCGCGGCAGCGCCATGTGTGTGCAGGTGGCGCCGAGGCTGACGGCCGCCGGAAAGCCCGCAGCCCCACGGGCTGTGGGGCCATGCGAGCAGCTGCCAAAGAGCTTTCCAACGAGGCACGGCTTTCCCTCCTGGCTCTTCGGGCGTGGGAGCTGTCGCCAGAGACGTGGCCCTACCGGAAAATGCTTCGCAGGCTGGCGTGGCGGCGCCTCGTGGGCTCCGGTGTCGCCGAGGCTGACGGCCGCCGGAAAGCCCGCAGCCCCACGGGCTGTGGGGCCACGCGAGCGGCTGCCAAAGAGCTTTCCAAGGAGGCACGGCTTTCCCTCCTGGCTCTTCGGGCGTGGGAGCTGTCGCCAGAGCCGCGGCCCTACCGGAAAATGCTTCGCAGGCTGGCACGGCGGCGCCACGTGGGCACTTGTGTCGCCGAGGCTGACGGCCGCCGGAAAGCCCGCAGCCCCACGGGCTGTGGGGCCACGCGAGCGGCTGCCAAAGAGCTTTCCAACGAGGCATGGCTTTCCCTCCTGGCTCTTCGGGCGTGGGAGCTGTCGCCAGAGCCGCGGCCCTACTCGAAAATGCTTCACAGGCTGGCGCGGCGGCGCCACGTGGGCGCCGGTGGCGCCGAGGCTGACGGCCGCCGGAAAGCCCGCAGCCCCACGGGCTGTGGGACCACGCGAGCGGCTGCCAAAGAGCTTTCCAACGAGGCACGGCTTTCCCTCCTGGCTCTTCGGGCGTGGGAGTTGTCGCCAGAGCCGCGGCCCTACCAGAAAACGCTTCGCAGGCTGGCGCGGGGGCGCCATGTGTGTGCAGGTGGCGCCGAGGCTGACGGCCGCCGGAAAGCCCGCAGCCCCACGGGCTGTGGGGCCATGCGAGCAGCTGCCAAAGAGCTTTCCAACGAGGCACGGCTTTCCCTCCTGGCTCTTCGGGCGTGGGAGCTGTCGCCACAGCCGCGGCCCTACCGGAAAATGCTTCGCAGGCTGGCGCGGCGGCGCCACGTGTGCCCTGGTGTCGCCGAGGCTGACGGCCGACGGAAAGCCCGCAGCCCCACGGGCTGTGGGGCCACGCGAGCGGCTGCCAAAGAGCTTTCCAACGAGGCACGGCTTTCCCTCCTGGCTCTTCGGGCGTGGGAGCTGTCGCCAGAGCCGCGGCCCTACCAGAAAATGCTTCGCAGGCTGGCGCGGGGGCGCCACGTGGGCGCCGGTGGCGCCGAGGCTGACGGCCGCCGGAAAGCCCACAGCCCCACGGGCTGTGGGGCCACGCGAGCGGCTGCCAAAGAGCTTTCCAACGAGGCACGGCTTTCCCTCCTGGCTCTTCGGGCGTGGGAGCTGTCGCCAGAGCCGCGGCCCTACTCGAAAATGCTTCGCAGGCTGGCGCGGCGGCGCCACGTGGGCGCCGGTGGTGCCGAGGCTGACGGCCGCCGGAAAGCCCGCAGCCCCACGGGCTGTGGGGCCACGCGAGCGGCTGCCAAAGAGCTTTCCAACGAGGCACGGCTTTCCCTCCTGGCTCTTCGGGCGTGGGAGCTGTCGCCAGATACGTGGCCCTACCGGAAAATGCTTCGCAGGCTGGCGCGGGGGCGCCATGTGTGTGCAGGTGGCGCCGAGGCTGACGGCCGCCGGAAAGCCCGCAGCCATACGGGCTGTGGGGCCATGCGAGCAGCTGCCAAAGAGCTTTCCAACGAGGCACGCCTTTCCCTCCTGGCTCTTCGGGCGTGGGAGCTGTCGCCAGAGACGTGGCCCTACCGGAAAATGCTTCGCAGGCTGGCGTGGCGGCGCCACGTGGGCGCAGCTGTCGCCGAGGCTGACGGCCGACGGAAAGCCCGCAGCCCCACGGGCTGTGGGGCCACGCGAGCGGCTGCCAAAGAGCTTTCCAACGAGGCACAGCTTTCCCTCCTGGCTCTTCGGGCGTTGGAGCTGTCGCCAGAGACGCGGCCCTACCGGAAAATGCTTCGCAGGCTGGCGCGGCGGCGCCACGTGTGCCCTGGTGTCGCCGAGGCTGATGGCCGCCGGAAAGCCCGCAGCCCCACGGGCTGTGGGGCCATGCGAGCGGCTGCCAAAGAGCTTTACAACGAGGCACGACTTTCCCTCCTGGCTCTTCGGGCGTGGGAGCTGTCGCCAGAGCCGCGGCCCTACCGGAAAATGCTTCGCAGGCTGGCGCGGCGGCGCCACGTGGTCGCAGGTGTCGCCGAGGCTGATGGCCGCCGGAAAGCCCGCAGCCCCACGGGCTGTGGGGCCACGCTAGCAGCTGCCAAAGAGCTTTCCAACGAGGCACGGCTTTCCCTCCTGGCTCTTCGGGCGTGGGAGCTGTCGCCAGAGACGTGGCCCTACCGGAAAATGCTTCGCAGGCTGGCGCGGCCGCGCCACATGGACGCCGGTGTCGCCGAGGCTGATGGCCGCCGGAAAGCCCGCAGCCCCACGGGCTGTGGGGCCACGCGAGCGGCTGCCAAAGAGCTTTCCAACGAGGCACGGCTTTCCCTCCTGGCTCTTCGGGCGTGGGAGCTGTCGCCAGAGACGCGGCCCTACCGGAAAATGCTTCGCAGGCTGGTGCGGCGGAGCCACGTGGGCGCCGGTGGCGCCGAGGCTGACGGCCGCCGTAAAGCCCGCAGCCCCACGGGCTGTGGGGCCACGCGAGCGGCTGCCAAAGAGCTTTCCAACGAGGCACGGCTTTCCCTCCTGGCTCTTCGGGCGTGGGAGCTGTCGCCAGAGACGCGGCCCTACCGGAAAATGCTTCGCAGGCTGGCGCGGCGGCGCCACGTGGGCGCCGGTGTCGCCGAGGCTGACGGCCGCCGGAAAGCCCGCAGCTCCACGGGCTGTGGGGCCACGCGAGCAGCTGCCAAAGAGCTTTCCAACAGGGCACGGCTTTCCCTCCTGGCTCTTCGGGCGTGGGAGCTGTCGCCAGAGACGCGGCCCGACCGGAAAAAGCTTCGCAGGCTGGCGCGGCGGCGCCACGTGGGCGCCGGTGTCTCCGAGGCTGACGGCCGCCGGAAAGCCCGCAGCCCCACGGGCTGTGGGGCCACGCGAGCGGCTGCCAAAGAGCTTTCCAAGGAGGCATGGCTTTCCCTCCTGGCTCTTCGGGCGTGGGAGCTGTCGCCAGAGCCGCGGCCCTACCGGAAAATGCTTCGCAGGCTGGCGCGGCGGCGCCACGTGGGCGCCGGTGTGGCCGAGGCTGACGGCCGCCGGAAAGCCCGCAGCCCCACGGGCTGTGGGGCCACGCCAGCGGCTGCCAAAGAGCTTTCCAACGAGGCACGGCTTTCCCTCCTGGCTCTTCGGGGGTGGGAGCTGTCGCCAGAGCCGCGGCCCTACCGGAAAATGCTTTGCAGGCTGGCGCGGCGGCGCCACGTGGGCGCCGGTGGCGCCGAGGCTGACGGCCGCCGGAAAGCCCGCAGCCCCACGCGCTGTGGGGCCACGCGAGCGGCTGCCAAAGAGCTTTCCAAGGAGGCACGGCTTTCCCTCTTGGCTCTTCGGGCGTGGGAGCTGTCGCCAGAGCCGCGGCCCTACCGGAAAATGCTTCGCAGGCTGGCGTGGCGGCGCCACGTGGGCGCCGGTGTCGCCGAGGCTGACGGCCGCTGGAAAGCCCGCAGCCCCACGGGCTGTGGGGCCACGCGAGCAGCTGCCAAAGAGCTTTCCAACAAGGCACGGCTTTCCCTCCTGGCTCTTCGGGCGTGGGAGCTGTCGCCAGAGCCGCAGCCCTACCGGAAAATGCTTTGCAGGCTGGCGTGGCCGCGCCACGTGGGCCCCGGTGTCACCAAGGCTGACGGCCGCTGGAAAGCCCGCAGCCCCACGGGCTGTGGGGCCACGCGAGCGGCTGCCAAAGAGCTTTCCAACAAGGCACAGCTTTCCCTCCTGGCTCTTCGGGCGTGGGAGCTGTCGCCAGAGCCGCGGCCCTACCGGAAAATGCTTCGCAGGCTGGCGCGGCGGAGCCACGTGGGCGCTGGTGTCGCCGAGGCTGACGGCCGCCGGAAAGCCCGCAGCCCCACGGGCTGTGGGGACACGCGAGCGGCTGCCAAAGAGCTTTCCAACGAGGCACGGCTTTCCGTCCTGGCTCTTCGGGCGTGGGTGCTGTCGCCAGAGCCGCGGCCCTACCGGAAAATGCTTCGCAGGCTGGCGCGGCGGCGCCACGTGGGCGCCGTTTTCGCCGAGGCTCACGGCCGCCGGAAAGCCCGCAGCCCCACGGGCTGTGGGGCCACGCGAGCGGCTGCCAAAGAGCTTTCCAACGAGGCACGGCTTTCCCTCCTGGCTCTTCGGGTGTGGGAGCTGGCGCCAGAGCCGCGGCCCTACCGGAAAATGCTTCGCAGGCTGGCGCGGGGGCGCCATGTGGGCACCGCTGCCGCCGAGGCTGACAGCCGCCGGAAAGCCCGCAGCCCCACGGGCTGTGGGGCCACGCGAGCGGCTGCCAAAGAGCTTTCCAACGAGGCACGGCTTTCCCTCCTGGCTCTTCGGGCGTGGGAGCTGTCGCCAGAGCTGCGGCCCTACCGGAAAATGCTTCGCAGGCTGGCGTGGCAGCGACACGAGGTCGCCGGTGTCGCCGAGGGTGACGGCCGCTGGAAAGCCCGCAGCCCCACGGGCTGTGGGGCCACGCGAGCGGCTGCCAAAGAGGTTTCCAACAAGGCACGGCTTTCCCTCCTGGCTCTTCGGGCGTGGGAGCTGTCGCCAGAGCCGCGGCCCTACCGGAAAATGCTTCGTAGGCTGGTGTGGCGGCGCCAAGTGGGCACCAGTGTTGCCGAGGCTGACGGCCGCCGGAAAGCCCGCAACCCCACGGGCTGTGGGGCCACGCAAGCGACTGCCAAAGAGCTTTCCAACGAGGCACGGCTTTCCCTCCTGGCTCTTCGGGCGTGGGAGCTGTCGCCAGAGCCGCGGCCCTACCGGAAAATGCTTCGCAGGCTGGCGCGGCGGTGCCACGTGGGCGCCGGTGTCGCCGAGGCTGACGGCCGCCGGAAGGCCCGCAGCCCCACGGGCTGTGGGGCCACGCAAGCGGCTGCCAAAGAGCTTTCCAACGAGGCACGGCTTTCACTCCTGGCTCTTCGCGTGTGGGAGCTGTCGCCAGAGCCGTGGCCCTACCGGAAAATGCTTCGCAGGCTGGTGCGGCGGCGCCACGTGTTCGCCGGTGTCGCCGAGGCTGACGGCCGCCGGAAAGCCCGCAGCCCCACGGGCTGTGGGGCCACGCGAGCGGCTGCCAAAGAGCTTTCCAACGAGGCACGGCTTTCCCTCCTGGCTCTTCGCGTGTGGGAGCTGTCGCCAGAGCCGCGGCCCTACCGGAAAATGCTTCGCAGGCTGGTGCGGCGGCGCCACGTGGGTGCCGGTGTCGCCGAGGCTGACGGCCGCCGGAAAGCCCGCAGCCCCACGGGCTGTGGGGCCACGCGAGCGGCTGCCAAAGAGCTTTCCAACGAGGCACGGCTTTCCCTCCTGGCTCTTCGGGCGTGGGAGCTGTCGCCACAGCCGCGGCCCTACCGGAAAATGCTTCGCAGGTTGGCGTGGCGGCGCCACGTGGGCGCCGGTGTCGCCGAAGCTGACGGCCACCGGAAAGCGGCAGCCCCACGGGCTGTGGGGCCACGCGAGCGGCTGCCAAAGAGCTTTCCAATGAGGCACGGCTTTCCCTCCTGGCTCTTCGGGCGTGGGAGCTGTCGCCAGAGCCGTGGTCCTACCGGAAAATGCTTCGCAGGCTGGTGCGGCGGCGCCACGTTGGCGCCGGTGTCGCCGAGGCTGACGGCCGCCGGAAAGCCCGCAGCCCCACGGGCTGTGGGGCCACACAAGCGGCTGCCAAAGAGCTTTCCAACAAGACACGGCTTTCCCTCCTGGCTCTTCGGGCGTGGGAGCTGTCGCCAGAGACGCGGCCCTACCGGAAAATGCTTCGCAGGCTGGCGCGGCGGCGCCACGTGGGCACTGGTGTCGCTGAGGCTGACTGCCGCCGAAAAGCCCGCAGCCCCACGGGCTGTGGGGCCACGCGAGCGGCTGCCAAAGAGCTTTCCAACGAGGCACGGCTTTCACTCCTGGCTCTTCGCGTGTGGGAGCTGTCGCCAGAGCCGTGGCCCTACCGGAAAATGCTTCGCAGGCTGGTGCGGCGGCGCCACGTGTTCGCCGGTGTCGCCGAGGCTGACGGCCGCCGGAAAGCCCGCAGCCCCACGGGCTGTGGGGCCACGCGAGCGGCTGCCAAAGAGCTTTCCAACGAGGCACGGCTTTCCCTCCTGGCTCTTCGCGTGTGGGAGCTGTCGCCAGAGCCGCGGCCCTACCGGAAAATGCTTCGCAGGCTGGTGCGGCGGCGCCACGTGGGTGCCGGTGTCGCCGAGGCTGACGGCCGCCGGAAAGCCCGCAGCCCCACGGGCTGTGGGGCCACGCGAGCGGCTGCCAAAGAGCTTTCCAACGAGGCACGGCTTTCCCTCCTGGCTCTTCGGGCGTGGGAGCTGTCGCCAGAGCCACGGCCCTACCGGAAAATGCTTCGCAGGCTGGCGTGGCGGCGCCATGTGGGCGCCGGTGTCGCCGAGGCTGACGGCCGCCGGAAAGCCCGCAGCCCCACGGGCTGTGGGGCCACGCGAGCGGCTGCCAAAGAGCTTTCCAACGAGGCACGGCTTTCCCTCCTGGCTCTTCGGGCGTGGGAGCTGTCGCCACAGCCGCGGCCCTACCGGAAAATGCTTCGCAGGTTGGCGTGGCGGCGCCACGTGGGCGCCGGTGTCGCCGATGCTGACGGCCGCCGGAAAGCGGCAGCCCCACGGGCTGTGGGGCCACGCGAGCGGCTGCCAAAGAGCTTTCCAATGAGGCACGGCTTTCCCTCCTGGCTCTTCGGGCGTGGGAGCTGTCGCCAGAGCCGTGGTCCTACCGGAAAATGCTTCGCAGGCTGGTGCGGCGGCGCCACGTTGGCGCCGGTGTCGCCGAGGCTGACGGCCACCGGAAAGCCCGCAGCCCCACGGGCTGTGGGGCCACACAAGCGGCTGCCAAAGAGCTTTCCAACGAGACACGGCTTTCCCTCCTGGCTCTTCGGGCGTGGGAACTATCGCCAGAGACGCGGCCCTACCGGAAAATGCTTCGCAGGCTGGCGCGGCGGCGCCACGTGGGCACTGGTGTCGCTGAGGCTGACTGCCGCCGAAAAGCCCGCAGCCCCACGGGCTGTGGGGCCACGCGAGCGGCTGCCAAAGAGCTTTCCAACGAGGCACGGCTTTCCCTCCTGGCTCTTCGGGCGTGGGAGCTGTCGCCAGAGCCGTGGCCCTACCGGAAAATGCTTCGCAGGCTGGCGCAGCAGCGCCACAATGGCGCTGGTGTCGCCGAGGCTGACGACCTCAGGAAAGCCCGCAGCCCCACGGGCTGTGGGGCCACGCGAGCGGCTGCCAAAGAGCTTTCCAACGAGGCACGGCTTTCCCTCCTGGCTCTTCGGGCGTGGGAGCTGTCGCCAGAGCCGCGGCCCTACTGGAAAATGCTTCGCAGGCTGGCGCGGCGGCACCACGTGGGCGCCGGTGGCGCCGAGGCTGACGGCCGCCGGAAAGCCCGCAGCCCCACGGGCTGTGGGGCCACGCGAGCGGCTGCCAAAGAGCTTTCCAACGAGGCACGGCTTTCCCTCCTGGCTCTTCGGGCGTGGGAGCTGTCGCCAGAGCCGTGGCCCTACGGGAAAATGCTTCGCAGGCTGGCGCGACGGCGCCACATGGACGCCGGTGTCGCCGAGGCTGACGGCCGCCGTAAAGCCCGCAGCCCCACGGGCTGTGGGGCCACGCGAGCGGCTGCCAAAGAGCTTTCCAACGAGGCACGGCTTTCCCTCCTGGCTCTTCGGGCATGGGAGCTGTCGCCAGAGCCGCGGCCCTACCGGAAAATGCTTCGCAGGCTGGCGCGGGGACGCCACGTGGGCGCCGGTGTCGCCGAGGCTGACGGCCGCCGGAAAGCCCACAGCCCCACGGGCTGTGGGGCCACGCGAGCGGCTGCCAAAGAGCTTTCCAAGGAGGCACGGCTTTCCCTCCTGGCTCTTCGGGCGTGGGAGCTGTCGCCAGAGACGCGGCCCTACCGGAAAATGCTTCGCAGGCTGGCGCGGCGGCGCCACGTGTGCCCTGGTGTCGCCGAGGCTGACGGCCGACGGAAAGCCCGCAGCCCCACGGGCTGTGGGGCCACGCGAGCGGCTGCCAAAGAGCTTTCCAACGAGGCACGGCTTTCCCTCCTGGCTCTTCGGGCGTGGGAGCTGTCGCCAGAGCCGCGGCCCTACCGGAAAATGCTTCGCAGGCTGGCGCGGCGGTGCCACGTGGGCGCCGGTGTCGCCGAGGCTGACGGCCGCCGGAAGGCCCGCAGCCCCACGGGCTGTGGGGCCACGCAAGCGGCTGCCAAAGAGCTTTCCAACGAGGCACGGCTTTCACTCCTGGCTCTTCGCGTGTGGGAGCTGTCGCCAGAGCCGTGGCCCTACCGGAAAATGCTTCGCAGGCTGGTGCGGCGGCGCCACGTGTTCGCCGGTGTCGCCGAGGCTGACGGCCGCCGGAAAGCCCGCAGCCCCACGGGCTGTGGGGCCACGCGAGCGGCTGCCAAAGAGCTTTCCAACGAGGCACGGCTTTCCCTCCTGGCTCTTCGCGTGTGGGAGCTGTCGCCAGAGCCGCGGCCCTACCGGAAAATGCTTCGCAGGCTGGTGCGGCGGCGCCACGTGGGTGCCGGTGTCGCCGAGGCTGACGGCCGCCGGAAAGCCCGCAGCCCCACGGGCTGTGGGGCCACGCGAGCGGCTGCCAAAGAGCTTTCCAACGAGGCACGGCTTTCCCTCCTGGCTCTTCGGGCGTGGGAGCTGTCGCCACAGCCGCGGCCCTACCGGAAAATGCTTCGCAGGTTGGCGTGGCGGCGCCACGTGGGCGCCGGTGTCGCCGAAGCTGACGGCCACCGGAAAGCGGCAGCCCCACGGGCTGTGGGGCCACGCGAGCGGCTGCCAAAGAGCTTTCCAATGAGGCACGGCTTTCCCTCCTGGCTCTTCGGGCGTGGGAGCTGTCGCCAGAGCCGTGGTCCTACCGGAAAATGCTTCGCAGACTGGTGCGGCGGCGCCACGTTGGCGCCGGTGTCGCCGAGGCTGACGGCCGCCGGAAAGCCCGCAGCCCCACGGGCTGTGGGGCCACACAAGCGGCTGCCAAAGAGCTTTCCAACAAGACACGGCTTTCCCTCCTGGCTCTTCGGGCGTGGGAACTATCGCCAGAGACGCGGCCCTACCGGAAAATGCTTCGCAGGCTGGCGCGGCGGCGCCACGTGGGCACTGGTGTCGCTGAGGCTGACTGCCGCCGAAAAGCCCGCAGCCCCACGGGCTGTGGGGCCACGCGAGCGGCTGCCAAAGAGCTTTCCAACGAGGCACGGCTTTCACTCCTGGCTCTTCGCGTGTGGGAGCTGTCGCCAGAGCCGTGGCCCTACCGGAAAATGCTTCGCAGGCTGGTGCGGCGGCGCCACGTGTTCGCCGGTGTCGCCGAGGCTGACGGCCGCCGGAAAGCCCGCAGCCCCACGGGCTGTGGGGCCACGCGAGCGGCTGCCAAAGAGCTTTCCAACGAGGCACGGCTTTCCCTCCTGGCTCTTCGCGTGTGGGAGCTGTCGCCAGAGCCGCGGCCCTACCGGAAAATGCTTCGCAGGCTGGTGCGGCGGCGCCACGTGGGTGCCGGTGTCGCCGAGGCTGACGGCCGCCGGAAAGCCCGCAGCCCCACGGGCTGTGGGGCCACGCGAGCGGCTGCCAAAGAGCTTTCCAACGAGGCACGGCTTTCCCTCCTGGCTCTTCGGGCGTGGGAGCTGTCGCCAGAGCCACGGCCCTACCGGAAAATGCTTCGCAGGCTGGCGTGGCGGCGCCATGTGGGCGCCGGTGTCGCCGAGGCTGACGGCCGCCGGAAAGCCCGCAGCCCCACGGGCTGTGGGGCCACGCGAGCGGCTGCCAAAGAGCTTTCCAACGAGGCACGGCTTTCCCTCCTGGCTCTTCGGGCGTGGGAGCTGTCGCCACAGCCGCGGCCCTACCGGAAAATGCTTCGCAGGTTGGCGTGGCGGCGCCACGTGGGTGCCGGTGTCGCCGATGCTGACGGCCGCCGGAAAGCGGCAGCCCCACGGGCTGTGGGGCCACGCGAGCGGCTGCCAAAGAGCTTTCCAATGAGGCACGGCTTTCCCTCCTGGCTCTTCGGGCGTGGGAGCTGTCGCCAGAGCCGTGGTCCTACCGGAAAATGCTTCGCAGGCTGGTGCGGCGGCGCCACGTGGGCCCCGGTGTCTCCGAGGCTGACGGCCGCCGGAAAGCCCGCAGCCCCACGGGCTGTGGGGCCACGCGAGCGGCTGCCAAAGAGCTTTCCAAGGAGGCATGGCTTTCCCTCCTGGCTCTTCGGGCGTGGGAGCTGTCGCCAGAGCCGTGGTCCTACCGGAAAATGCTTCGCAGGCTGGTGCGGCGGCGCCACGTGGGCGCCGGTGTCTCCGAGGCTGACGGCCGCCGGAAAGCCCGCAGCCCCACGGGCTGTGGGGCCACGCGAGCGGCTGCCAAAGAGCTTTCCAAGGAGGCATGGCTTTCCCTCCTGGCTCTTCGGGCGTGGGAGCTGTCGCCAGAGCCGCGGCCCTACCGGAAAATGCTTCGCACGCTGGCGCGGCGGCGCCACGTGCGCGCCGGTGTGGCCGAGGCTGACGGCCGCCGGAAAGCCCGCAGCCCCACGGGCTGTGGGGCCACGCCAGCGGCTGCCAAAGAGCTTTCCAACGAGGCACGGCTTTCCCTCCTGGCTCTTCGGGGGTGGGAGCTGTCGCCAGAGCCGCGGCCCTACCGGAAAATGCTTTGCAGGCTGGCGCGGCGGCGCCACGTGGGCGCCGGTGGCGCCGAGGCTGACGGCCGCCGGAAAGCCCGCAGCCCCACGCGCTGTGGGGCCACGCGAGCGGCTGCCAAAGAGCTTTCCAAGGAGGCACGGCTTTCCCTCTTGGCTCTTCGGGCGTGGGAGCTGTCGCCAGAGCCGCGGCCCTACCGGAAAATGCTTCGCAGGCTGGCGTGGCGGCGCCACGTGGGCGCCGGTGTCGCCGAGGCTGACGGCCGCTGGAAAGCCCGCAGCCCCACGGGCTGTGGGGCCACGCGAGCAGCTGCCAAAGAGCTTTCCAACAAGGCACGGCTTTCCCTCCTGGCTCTTCGGGCGTGGGAGCTGTCGCCAGAGCCGCAGCCCTACCGGAAAATGCTTTGCAGGCTGGCGTGGCCGCGCCACGTGGGCCCCGGTGTCACCAAGGCTGACGGCCGCTGGAAAGCCCGCAGCCCCACGGGCTGTGGGGCCACGCGAGCGGCTGCCAAAGAGCTTTCCAACAAGGCACAGCTTTCCCTCCTGGCTCTTCGGGCGTGGGAGCTGTCGCCAGAGCCGCGGCCCTACCGGAAAATGCTTCGCAGGCTGGCGCGGCGGAGCCACGTGGGCGCTGGTGTCGCCGAGGCTGACGGCCGCCGGAAAGCCCGCAGCCCCACGGGCTGTGGGGACACGCGAGCGGCTGCCAAAGAGCTTTCCAACGAGGCACGGCTTTCCGTCCTGGCTCTTCGGGCGTGGGTGCTGTCGCCAGAGCCGCGGCCCTACCGGAAAATGCTTCGCAGGCTGGCGCGGCGGCGCCACGTGGGCGCCGTTTTCGCCGAGGCTCACGGCCGCCGGAAAGCCCGCAGCCCCACGGGCTGTGGGGCCACGCGAGCGGCTGCCAAAGAGCTTTCCAACGAGGCACGGCTTTCCCGTCTGGCTCTTCGGGTGTGGGAGCTGGCGCCAGAGCCGCGGCCCTACCGGAAAATGCTTCGCAGGCTGGCGCGGGGGGCGCCATGTGGGCACCGCTGCCGCCGAGGCTGACGGCCGCCGGAAAGCCCGCAGCCCCACGGGCTGTGGGGCCACGCGAGCGGCTGCCAAAGAGCTTTCCAACGAGGCACGGCTTTCCCTCCTGGCTCTTCGGGCGTGGGAGCTGTCGCCAGAGCTGCGGCCCTAGCGGAAAATGCTTCGCAGGCTGGCGTGGCAGCGACACGAGGTCGCCGGTGTCGCCGAGGGTGACGGCCGCTGGAAGGCCCGCAGCCCCACGGGCTGTGGGGCCACGCAAGCGACTGCCAAAGAGCTTTCCAACGAGGCACGGCTTTCCCTCCTGGCTCTTCGGGCGTGGGAGCTGTCGCCAGAGCCGCGGCCCTACCGGAAAATGCTTCGCAGGCTGGCGCGGCGGTGCCACGTGGGCGCCGGTGTCGCCGAGGCTGACGGCCGCCGGAAGGCCCGCAGCCCCACGGGCTGTGGGGCCACGCAAGCGGCTGCCAAAGAGCTTTCCAACGAGGCACGGCTTTCACTCCTGGCTCTTCGCGTGTGGGAGCTGTCGCCAGAGCCGTGGCCCTACCGGAAAATGCTTCGCAGGCTGGTGCGGCGGCGCCACGTGTTCGCCGGTGTCGCCGAGGCTGACGGCCGCCGGAAAGCCCGCAGCCCCACGGGCTGTGGGGCCACGCGAGCGGCTGCCAAAGAGCTTTCCAACGAGGCACGGCTTTCCCTCCTGGCTCTTCGCGTGTGGGAGCTGTCGCCAGAGCCGCGGCCCTACCGGAAAATGCTTCGCAGGCTGGTGCGGCGGCGCCACGTGGGTGCCGGTGTCGCCGAGGCTGACGGCCGCCGGAAAGCCCGCAGCCCCACGGGCTGTGGGGCCACGCGAGCGGCTGCCAAAGAGCTTTCCAACGAGGCACGGCTTTCCCTCCTGGCTCTTCGGGCGTGGGAGCTGTCGCCACAGCCGCGGCCCTACCGGAAAATGCTTCGCAGGTTGGCGTGGCGGCGCCACGTGGGCGCCGGTGTCGCCGAAGCTGACGGCCACCGGAAAGCGGCAGCCCCACGGGCTGTGGGGCCACGCGAGCGGCTGCCAAAGAGCTTTCCAATGAGGCACGGCTTTCCCTCCTGGCTCTTCGGGCGTGGGAGCTGTCGCCAGAGCCGTGGTCCTACCGGAAAATGCTTCGCAGGCTGGTGCGGCGGCGCCACGTTGGCGCCGGTGTCGCCGAGGCTGACGGCCGCCGGAAAGCCCGCAGCCCCACGGGCTGTGGGGCCACACAAGCGGCTGCCAAAGAGCTTTCCAACAAGACACGGCTTTCCCTCCTGGCTCTTCGGGCGTGGGAACTATCGCCAGAGACGCGGCCCTACCGGAAAATGCTTCGCAGGCTGGCGCGGCGGCGCCACGTGGGCACTGGTGTCGCTGAGGCTGACTGCCGCCGAAAAGCCCGCAGCCCCACGGGCTGTGGGGCCACGCGAGCGGCTGCCAAAGAGCTTTCCAACGAGGCACGGCTTTCACTCCTGGCTCTTCGCGTGTGGGAGCTGTAGCCAGAGCCGTGGCCCTACCGGAAAATGCTTCGCAGGCTGGTGCGGCGGCGCCACGTGTTCGCCGGTGTCGCCGAGGCTGACGGCCGCCGGAAAGCCCGCAGCCCCACGGGCTGTGGGGCCACGCGAGCGGCTGCCAAAGAGCTTTCCAACGAGGCACGGCTTTCCCTCCTGGCTCTTCGCGTGTGGGAGCTGTCGCCAGAGCCGCGGCCCTACCGGAAAATGCTTCGCAGGCTGGTGCGGCGGCGCCACGTGGGTGCCGGTGTCGCCGAGGCTGACGGCCGCCGGAAAGCCCGCAGCCCCACGGGCTGTGGGGCCACGCGAGCGGCTGCCAAAGAGCTTTCCAACGAGGCACGGCTTTCCCTCCTGGCTCTTCGGGCGTGGGAGCTGTCGCCAGAGCCACGGCCCTACCGGAAAATGCTTCGCAGGCTGGCGTGGCGGCGCCATGTGGGCGCCGGTGTCGCCGAGGCTGACGGCCGCCGGAAAGCCCGCAGCCCCACGGGCTGTGGGGCCACGCGAGCGGCTGCCAAAGAGCTTTCCAACGAGGCACGGCTTTCCCTCCTGGCTCTTCGGGCGTGGGAGCTGTCGCCACAGCCGCGGCCCTACCGGAAAATGCTTCGCAGGTTGGCGTGGCGGCGCCACGTGGGCGCCGGTGTCGCCGATGCTGACGGCCGCCGGAAAGCGGCAGCCCCACGGGCTGTGGGGCCACGCGAGCGGCTGCCAAAGAGCTTTCCAATGAGGCACGGCTTTCCCTCCTGGCTCTTCGGGCGTGGGAGCTGTCGCCAGAGCCGTGGTCCTACCGGAAAATGCTTCGCAGGCTGGTGCGGCGGCGCCACGTTGGCGCCGGTGTCGCCGAGGCTGACGGCCACCGGAAAGCCCGCAGCCCCACGGGCTGTGGGGCCACACAAGCGGCTGCCAAAGAGCTTTCCAACGAGACACGGCTTTCCCTCCTGGCTCTTCGGGCGTGGGAACTATCGCCAGAGACGCGGCCCTACCGGAAAATGCTTCGCAGGCTGGCGCGGCGGCGCCACGTGGGCACTGGTGTCGCTGAGGCTGACTGCCGCCGAAAAGCCCGCAGCCCCACGGGCTGTGGGGCCACGCGAGCGGCTGCCAAAGAGCTTTCCAACGAGGCACGGCTTTCCCTCCTGGCTCTTCGGGCGTGGGAGCTGTCGCCAGAGCCGTGGCCCTACCGGAAAATGCTTCGCAGGCTGGCGCAGCAGCGCCACAATGGCGCTGGTGTCGCCGAGGCTGACGACCTCAGGAAAGCCCGCAGCCCCACGGGCTGTGGGGCCACGCGAGCGGCTGCCAAAGAGCTTTCCAACGAGGCACGGCTTTCCCTCCTGGCTCTTCGGGCGTGGGAGCTGTCGCCAGAGCCGCGGCCCTACCGGAAAATGCTTCGCAGGCTGGCGCGGCGGCACCACGTGGGCGCCGGTGGCGCCGAGGCTGACGGCCGCCGGAAAGCCCGCAGCCCCACGGGCTGTGGGGCCACGCGAGCGGCTGCCAAAGAGCTTTCCAACGAGGCACGGCTTTCCCTCCTGGCTCTTCGGGCGTGGGAGCTGTCGCCAGAGCCGTGGCCCTACGGGAAAATGCTTCGCAGGCTGGCGCGACGGCGCCACATGGACGCCGGTGTCGCCGAGGCTGACGGCCGCCGTAAAGCCCGCAGCCCCACGGGCTGTGGGGCCACGCGAGCGGCTGCCAAAGAGCTTTCCAACGAGGCACGGCTTTCCCTCCTGGCTCTTCGGGCATGGGAGCTGTCGCCAGAGCCGCGGCCCTACCGGAAAATGCTTCGCAGGCTGGCGCGGGGACGCCACGTGGGCGCCGGTGTCGCCGAGGCTGACGGCCGCCGGAAAGCCCACAGCCCCACGGGCTGTGGGGCCACGCGAGCGGCTGCCAAAGAGCTTTCCAAGGAGGCACGGCTTTCCCTCCTGGCTCTTCGGGCGTGGGAGCTGTCGCCAGAGACGCGGCCCTACCGGAAAATGCTTCGCAGGCTGGCGCGGCGGCGCCACGTGTGCCCTGGTGTCGCCGAGGCTGACGGCCGACGGAAAGCCCGCAGCCCCACGGGCTGTGGGGCCACGCGAGCGGCTGCCAAAGAGCTTTCCAACGAGGCACGGCTTTCCCTCCTGGCTCTTCGGGCGTGGGAGCTGTCGCCAGAGCCGCGGCCCTACCGGAAAATGCTTCGCAGGCTGGCGCGGCGGTGCCACGTGGGCGCCGGTGTCGCCGAGGCTGACGGCCGCCGGAAGGCCCGCAGCCCCACGGGCTGTGGGGCCACGCAAGCGGCTGCCAAAGAGCTTTCCAACGAGGCACGGCTTTCACTCCTGGCTCTTCGCGTGTGGGAGCTGTCGCCAGAGCCGTGGCCCTACCGGAAAATGCTTCGCAGGCTGGTGCGGCGGCGCCACGTGTTCGCCGGTGTCGCCGAGGCTGACGGCCGCCGGAAAGCCCGCAGCCCCACGGGCTGTGGGGCCACGCGAGCGGCTGCCAAAGAGCTTTCCAACGAGGCACGGCTTTCCCTCCTGGCTCTTCGCGTGTGGGAGCTGTCGCCAGAGCCGCGGCCCTACCGGAAAATGCTTCGCAGGCTGGTGCGGCGGCGCCACGTGGGTGCCGGTGTCGCCGAGGCTGACGGCCGCCGGAAAGCCCGCAGCCCCACGGGCTGTGGGGCCACGCGAGCGGCTGCCAAAGAGCTTTCCAACGAGGCACGGCTTTCCCTCCTGGCTCTTCGGGCGTGGGAGCTGTCGCCACAGCCGCGGCCCTACCGGAAAATGCTTCGCAGGTTGGCGTGGCGGCGCCACGTGGGCGCCGGTGTCGCCGAAGCTGACGGCCACCGGAAAGCGGCAGCCCCACGGGCTGTGGGGCCACGCGAGCGGCTGCCAAAGAGCTTTCCAATGAGGCACGGCTTTCCCTCCTGGCTCTTCGGGCGTGGGAGCTGTCGCCAGAGCCGTGGTCCTACCGGAAAATGCTTCGCAGGCTGGTGCGGCGGCGCCACGTTGGCGCCGGTGTCGCCGAGGCTGACGGCCGCCGGAAAGCCCGCAGCCCCACGGGCTGTGGGGCCACACAAGCGGCTGCCAAAGAGCTTTCCAACAAGACACGGCTTTCCCTCCTGGCTCTTCGGGCGTGGGAACTATCGCCAGAGACGCGGCCCTACCGGAAAATGCTTCGCAGGCTGGCGCGGCGGCGCCACGTGGGCACTGGTGTCGCTGAGGCTGACTGCCGCCGAAAAGCCCGCAGCCCCACGGGCTGTGGGGCCACGCGAGCGGCTGCCAAAGAGCTTTCCAACGAGGCACGGCTTTCACTCCTGGCTCTTCGCGTGTGGGAGCTGTCGCCAGAGCCGTGGCCCTACCGGAAAATGCTTCGCAGGCTGGTGCGGCGGCGCCACGTGTTCGCCGGTGTCGCCGAGGCTGACGGCCGCCGGAAAGCCCGCAGCCCCACGGGCTGTGGGGCCACACGAGCGGCTGCCAAAGAGCTTTCCAACGAGGCACGGCTTTCCCTCCTGGCTCTTCGCGTGTGGGAGCTGTCGCCAGAGCCGCGGCCCTACCGGAAAATGCTTCGCAGGCTGGTGCGGCGGCGCCACGTGGGTGCCGGTGTCGCCGAGGCTGACGGCCGCCGGAAAGCCCGCAGCCCCACGGGCTGTGGGGCCACGCGAGCGGCTGCCAAAGAGCTTTCCAACGAGGCACGGCTTTCCCTCCTGGCTCTTCGGGCGTGGGAACTATCGCCAGAGACGCGGCCCTACCGGAAAATGCTTCGCAGGCTGGCGCGGCGGCGCCACGTGGGCACTGGTGTCGCTGAGGCTGACTGCCGCCGAAAAGCCCGCAGCCCCACGGGCTGTGGGGCCACGCGAGCGGCTGCCAAAGAGCTTTCCAACGAGGCACGGCTTTCCCTCCTGGCTCTTCGGGCGTGGGAGCTGTCGCCAGAGCCGTGGCCCTACCGGAAAATGCTTCGCAGGCTGGCGCAGCAGCGCCACAATGGCGCTGGTGTCGCCGAGGCTGACGACCTCCGGAAAGCCCGCAGCCCCACGGGCTGTGGGGCCACGCGAGCGGCTGCCAAAGAGCTTTCCAACGAGGCACGGCTTTCCCTCCTGGCTCTTCGGGCGTGGGAGCTGTCGCCAGAGCCGCGGCCCTACCGGAAAATGCTTCGCAGGCTGGCGCGGCGGCACCACGTGGGCGCCGGTGGCGCCGAGGCTGACGGCCGCCGGAAAGCCCGCAGCCCCACGGGCTGTGGGGCCACGCGAGCGGCTGCCAAAGAGCTTTCCAACGAGGCACGGCTTTCCCTCCTGGCTCTTCGGGCGTGGGAGCTGTCGCCAGAGCCGTGGCCCTACGGGAAAATGCTTCGCAGGCTGGCGCGACGGCGCCACATGGACGCCGGTGTCGCCGAGGCTGACGGCCGCCGTAAAGCCCGCAGCCCCACGGGCTGTGGGGCCACGCGAGCGGCTGCCAAAGAGCTTTCCAACGAGGCACGGCTTTCCCTCCTGGCTCTTCGGGCATGGGAGCTGTCGCCAGAGCCGCGGCCCTACCGGAAAATGCTTCGCAGGCTGGCGCGGGGACGCCACGTGGGCGCCGGTGTCGCCGAGGCTGACGGCCGCCGGAAAGCCCACAGCCCCACGGGCTGTGGGGCCACGCGAGCGGCTGCCAAAGAGCTTTCCAAGGAGGCACGGCTTTCCCTCCTGGCTCTTCGGGCGTGGGAGCTGTCGCCAGAGACGCGGCCCTACCGGAAAATGCTTCGCAGGCTGGCGCGGCGGCGCCACGTGTGCCCTGGTGTCGCCGAGGCTGACGGCCGACGGAAAGCCCGCAGCCCCACGGGCTGTGGGGCCACGCGAGCGGCTGCCAAAGAGCTTTCCAACGAGGCACGGCTTTCCCTCCTGGCTCTTCGGGCGTGGGAGCTGTCGCCAGAGCCGCGGCCCTACCAGAAAATGCTTCGCAGGCTGGCGCGGGGGGCGCCACGTGGGCGCCGGTGGCGCCGAGGCTGACGGCCGCCGGAAAGCCCACAGCCCCACGGGCTGTGGGGCCACGCGAGCGGCTGCCAAAGAGCTTTCCAACGAGGCATGGCTTTCCCTCCTGGCTCTTCGGGCGTGGGAGCTGTCGCCAGAGCCGTGGCCCTACTCGAAAATGCTTCGCAGGCTGGCGCGGCGGCGCCACGTGGGCGCCGGTGGCGCCGAGGCTGACGGCCGCCGGAAAGCCCGCAGCCCCACGGGCTGTGGGGCCACGCGAGCGGCTGCCAAAGAGCTTTCCAACGAGGCACAGCTTTCCCTCCTGGCTCTTCGGGCGTGGGAGTTGTCGCCAGAGCCGCGGCCCTACCGGAAAATGCTTCGCAGGCTGGCGCGGCAGCGCCATGTGTGTGCAGGTGGCGCCGAGGCTGACGGCCGCCGGAAAGCCCGCAGCCCCACGGGCTGTGGGGCCATGCGAGCAGCTGCCAAAGAGCTTTCCAACGAGGCACGGCTTTCCCTCCTGGCTCTTCGGGCGTGGGAGCTGTCGCCAGAGACGTGGCCCTACCGGAAAATGCTTCGCAGGCTGGCGTGGCGGCGCCTCGTGGGCTCCGGTGTCGCCGAGGCTGACGGCCGCCGGAAAGCCCGCAGCCCCACGGGCTGTGGGGCCACGCGAGCGGCTGCCAAAGAGCTTTCCAAGGAGGCACGGCTTTCCCTCCTGGCTCTTCGGGCGTGGGAGCTGTCGCCAGAGACGCGGCCCTACCGGAAAATGCTTCGCAGGCTGGCGCGGCGGCGCCACGTAGGCCCAGGTGGCGCCGAGGCTGACGGCCGCCGGAAAGCCCGCAGCCCCACGGGCTGTGGGGCCACACGAGCGGCTGCCAAAGAGCTTTCCAAGGAGGCACGGCTTTCCCTCCTGGCTCTTTGGGCGTGGGAGCTGTCGCCAGAGCCGCGGCCCTACCGGAAAATGCTTCGCAGGCTGGCACGGCGGCGCCACGTGGGCACTGATGTCGCCGAGGCTGACAGCCGCCGAAAAGCCCGCAGCCCCACGGGCTGTGAGGCCACGCGAGCGGCTGCCAAAGAGCTTTCCAATGAGGCACGGCTTTCCCTCCTGGCTCTTCGGGCGTGGGAGCTGTCGCCAGAGACGCGGTCCTACCGGAAAATGCTTCGCAGGCTGGCGCGGCGGCGCCAAGTGGGCACTTGTGTCGCCGAGGCTGACGGCTGCCGGAAAGCCCGCAGCCCCACGGGCTGTGGGGCCACGCGAGCGGCTGCCAAAGAGCTTTCCAACGAGGCATGGCTTTCCCTCCTGGCTCTTCGGGCGTGGGAGCTGTCGCCAGAGCCGCGGCCCTACTCGAAAATGCTTCACAGGCTGGCGCGGCGGCGCCACGTGGGCGCCGGTGGCGCCGAGGCTGACGGCCGCCGGAAAGCCCGCAGCCCCACGGGCTGTGGGACCACGCGAGCGGCTGCCAAAGAGCTTTCCAACGAGGCACGGCTTTCCCTCCTGGCTCTTCGGGCGTGGGAGTTGTCGCCAGAGCCGCGGCCCTACCAGAAAACGCTTCGCAGGCTGGCGCGGGGGCGCCATGTGTGTGCAGGTGGCGCCGAGGCTGACGGCCGCCGGAAAGCCCGCAGCCCCACGGGCTGTGGGGCCATGCGAGCAGCTGCCAAAGAGCTTTCCAACGAGGCACGGCTTTCCCTCCTGGCTCTTCGGGCGTGGGAGCTGTCGCCACAGCCGCGGCCCTACCGGAAAATGCTTCGCAGGCTGGCGCGGCGGCGCCACGTGTGCCCTGGTGTCGCCGAGGCTGACGGCCGACGGAAAGCCCGCAGCCCCACGGGCTGTGGGGCCACGCGAGCGGCTGCCAAAGAGCTTTCCAACGAGGCACGGCTTTCCCTCCTGGCTCTTCGGGCGTGGGAGCTGTCGCCAGAGCCGCGGCCCTACCAGAAAATGCTTCGCAGGCTGGCGCGGGGGCGCCACGTGGGCGCCGGTGGCGCCGAGGCTGACGGCCGCCGGAAAGCCCACAGCCCCACGGGCTGTGGGGCCACGCGAGCGGCTGCCAAAGAGCTTTCCAACGAGGCACGGCTTTCCCTCCTGGCTCTTCGGGCGTGGGAGCTGTCGCCAGAGCCGTGGCCCTACGGGAAAATGCTTCGCAGGCTGGCGCGGCGGCGCCACGTGGGCGCCGGTGGCGCCGAGGCTGACGGCCGCCGGAAAGCCCGCAGCCCCACGGGCTGTGGGGCCACGCGAGCGGCTGCCAAAGAGCTTTCCAACGAGGCACGGCTTTCCCTCCTGGCTCTTCGGGCGTGGGAGCTGTCGCCAGATACGTGGCCCTACCGGAAAATGCTTCGCAGGCTGGCGCGGGGGCGCCATGTGTGTGCAGGTGGCGCCGAGGCTGACGGCCGCCGGAAAGCCCGCAGCCCCACGGGCTGTGGGGCCACGCGAGCGGCTGCCAAAGAGCTTTCCAACGAGGCACGGCTTTCCCTCCTAGCTCTTCGGGCGTGGGAGCTGTCGCCAGAGACGCGGCCCTACCGGAAAATGCTTCGCAGGCTGGCGCGGCGGCGCCACGTGGACGCCGGTGTTGCCGAGGCTGACGGCCGCCGGAAAGCCCGCAGCCCCACGGGCTGTGGGGCCACGCGAGCGGCTGCCAAAGAGCTTTCCAACGAGGCACGGCTTTCCCTCCTGGCTCTTCGGGTGTGGGAGCTGTCGCCAGAGCCGTGGCCCTACCGGAAAATGCTTCGCAGGCTGGCGCGGCGGCGCCACATGATCGCAGGTGTCGCCAATGCTGACGTCTGCCGGAAAGCCCGCAGCCCCACGGGCTGTGGGGCCATGCGAGCGGCTGCCAAAGAGCTTTCCAACGAGGCACGGCTTTCCCTCCTGGCTCTTCGGGCGTGGGAGCTGTCGCCAGCGCCGCGGCCCTACCGGAAAATGCTTCGCAGGCTGGCGTGGCGGCGCCACGTGGGCGCCGGTGTCGCCGAGGCTGACGGCCGCCGGAAAGCCCGCAGCCCCACGGGCTGTGGGGCCACGCGAGCGGCTGCCAAAGAGCTTTCCAACGAGGCACGGCTTTCCCTCCTGGCTCTTCGGGTGTGGGAGCTGTCGCCAGAGCCGTGGCCCTACCGGAAAATGCTTCGCAGGCTGGCGCGGCGGCGCCACATGATCGCAGGTGTCGCCAATGCTGACGTCTGCCGGAAAGCCCGCAGCCCCACGGGCTGTGGGGCCATGCGAGCGGCTGCCAAAGAGCTTTCCAACGAGGCACGGCTTTCCCTCCTGGCTCTTCGGGCGTGGGAGCTGTCGCCAGCGCCGCGGCCCTACCGGAAAATGCTTCGCAGGCTGGCGTGGCGGCGCCACGTGGGCGCCGGTGTCGCCGAGGCTGACGGCCGCCGGAAAGCCCGCAGCCCCACGGGCTGTGGGGCCACGCGAGCGGCTGCCAAAGAGCTTTCCAACGAGGCACGGCTTTCCCTCCTGGCTCTTCGGGCGTGGGAGCTGTCGCCAGAGCCGCGGCCCTACCGGAAAATGCTTTGCAGGCTGGCGCGGCGGCCACACGTGGGCGCCGGTGTCGCCGAGGCTGACGGCCGCCGGAAAGCCCGCAGCCCCACGGGCTGTGGGGCCACGCGAGCGGCTGCCAAAGAGCTTTCCAACGAGGCACGGCTTTCCCTCCTGGCTCTTCGGGCGTGCGAGCTGTCGCCAGAGCCGCGGTCCTACCGGAAAATGCTTCGCAGGCTGGTGCGGCGGCGCCACGTGGGCGCCGGTGGCGCCGAGGCTGACGGCCGCCGGAAAGCCCGCAGCCCCACGGGCTGTGGGGCCACGCGAGCGCCTGCCAAAGAGCTTTCCAACGAGGCACGGCTTTCCCTCCTGGCTCTTCGGGCGTGGGAGCTGTCGCCAGAGCCGCGGCCCTACCGGAAAATGCTTTGCAGGCTGGCGCGGCAGCGCCACATTGGCGCAGGTGTCGCCGAGGCTGACGGCCGCCGGAAAGCCCGCAGCCCCACGGGCTGTGGGGCCACGCGAGCGGCTGCCAAAGAGCTTTCCAACGAGGCATGGCTTTCCCTCCTGGCTCTTCGGGCGTGCGAGCTGTCGCCAGAGCCGTGGTCCTACCGGAAAATGCTTCGCAGGCTGGTGCGGCGGCGCCACGTGGGCGCCGGTGTCCCCGAGGCTGACGGCCGCCGGAAAGCCCGCAGCCCCACAGGCTGTGGGGCCACGCGAGCGGCTTCCAAAGAGCTTTCCAACGAGGCACGGCTTTCTCTCCTGGCTCTTCGGGCGTGGGAGCTGTCGCCAGAGCCGCGGCCCTACCGGAAAATGCTTCGCAGGCTGGCGCAGCGGCGCCACGTGGGCGCCGGTGGCGCCGAAGCTGACGGCCGCCGGAAAGCCCGCAGCCCCACGGGCTGTGGGGCCACGCGAGCGGCTGCCAAAGAGCTTTCCAACAAGGCACGGCTTTCCCTCCTGGCTCTTCGGGCGTGGGAGCTGTCGCCAGAGCCGCGGCCCTACCCGAAAATGCTTTGCAGGCTGGCGCGGCAGCGCCACATTGGCGCTGGTGTCGCCGAGGCTGACGGCCGCCGGAAAGCCCGCAGCCCCACGGGCTGTGGGGCCACGCGAGCGGCTGCCAAAGAGCTTTCCAACGAGGCATGGCTTTCCCTCCTGGCTCTTCGGGCGTGGCAGCTGTCGCCAGAGACGCGGCCGTACCGAAAAATGCTTGGCAGGCTGGCGCAGCGGCGCCACGTGGGCGCCGGTGGCGCCGAGGCTGACGGCCGCCGGAAAGCC
The DNA here is from genome assembly GCF_028500815.1 of Rissa tridactyla. NCBI lineage: Eukaryota > Metazoa > Chordata > Aves > Charadriiformes > Laridae > Rissa > Rissa tridactyla. The sequence goes on from NW_026529645.1 coordinate 51,550, forward strand.
CGCAGCCCCACGGGCTGTGGGGCCACGCGAGCGGCTGCCAAAGAGCTTTCCAACGAGGCACGGCTTTCCCTCCTGGCTCTTCGGGCGTGGGAGCTGTCGCCAGAGACGCGGCCCTACCGGAAAATGCTTCGCAGGCTGGCGCGGCGGCGCCACGTGGGCGCCGGTGGCGCCGAGGCTGACGGCTGCTGGAAGGCCCGCAGCCCCACGGGCTCTGGGACCACGCGAGCCCCTGCCAAAGAGCTTTCCAACGAGGCACGGCTTTCCCTCCTGGCTCTTCGGGCGTGGGAGCTGTCGCCAGAGCCGCGGCCTTACCGGAAAATGCTTCACAGGCTGGCGTGGCGGCGCCACGTGGGCGCCGGTGTCGCCGAGGCTGACGGCCGACGGAAAGCCCGCAGCCCCACGGGCTGTGGGGCCACGCGAGCGGCTGCCAAAGAGATTTCCAACGAGGCACGGCTTTCCCTCCTGGCTCTTCGGGCGTGGGAGCTGTCGCCAGAGACGCGGCCCTACCGGAAAATGCTTCGCAGGCTGGCGCGGCGGCGCCACGTGGGCGCCGGTGGCGCCGAGGCTGACGGCTGCTGGAAGGCCCGCAGCCCCACGGGCTCTGGGACCACGCGAGCGCCTGCCAAAGAGCTTTCCAACGAGGCACGGCTTTCCCTCCTGGCTCTTCGGGCGTGGGAGCTGTCGCCAGAGCCGCGGCCCTACCGGAAAATGCTTCGCAGGCTGGCGCGGCGGCGCCACGTGGGCGCCGGTGGCGCCGAGGCTGATGGCCGCCGGAAAGCCCGCAGCCCCACGGGCTATGGGGCCATGCGAGCGGCTGCCAAAGAGCTTTCCAACGAGGCACGGCTTTCCCTCCTGGCTCTTCGGGCGTGGGAGCTGTCGCCAGAGCCGCGGCCCTACCGGAAAATGCTTCGCAGGCTGGCGCGGCGGCGCCACGTGGACGCCGGTGGCGCCGAGGCTGACGGCCGCCGGAAAGCCCGCAGCCCCACGGGCTGTGGGGCCACACGAGCGGCTGCCAAAGAGCTTTCCAACGAGGCACGGCTTTCCCTCCTGGCTCTTCGGGCGTGGGAGCTGTCGCCACAGCCACGGCCCTACCGGAAAATGCTTCGCAGGCTGGCGCGGCGGCGCCACGTGGGCGCCGGTGGCGCCGAGGCTGACGGCCGCCGGAAAGCCCGCAGCCCCACGGGCTGTGGGGCCACGCGAGCGGCTGCCAAAGAGCTTTCCAACGAGGCACGGCTTTCCCTCCTGGCTCTTCGGGCGTGGGAGCTGTCGCCACAGCCGCGGCCCTACCGGAAAATGCTTCGCAGGCTGGCGCGGCGGCGCCACGTGGGCGCCGGTGGCGCCGAGGCTGACGGCCGCCGGAAAGCCCGCAGCCCCACGGGCTGTGGGGCCACGCGAGCGGCTGCCAAAGAGCTTTCCAACGAGGCATGGCTTTCCCTCCTGGCTCTTCGTGCGTGGGAGCTGTCGCCAGAGACGCGTCCCTACCGGAAAATGCTTTGCAGGCTGGCGCAGCGGCGCCACGTGGGCGCCGGTGTCGCCGAGGCTGACGGCCGCCGGAAAGCCCGCAGCCCCACGGGCTGTGGGGCCACGCAAGCGGCTGCCAAAGAGGTTTCCAACGAGGCACGGCTTTCCCTCCTGGCTCTTCGCGCGTGGGAGCTGTCGCCAGAGCCACGGCCCTACCGGAAAATGCTTTGCAGGCTGGCGCGGCGGCACCACGTGGGCGCCGGTGGCGCCGAGGCTGACGGCTGGCGGAAGGCCCGCAGCCCCACGGGCTCTCGGGCCACGCGAGCGGCTGCCAAAGAGTTTTCCAACGAGGCACGTCTTTCCCTCCTGGCTCTTCGGGCGTGGGAGCTGTCGCCAGAGCCGCGGCCCTACCGGAAAATGCTTCGGAGGCTGGCGCGGCGGCGCCACGTGGGCGCCGGTGGCGCCGAGGCTGACGGCTGCTGGAAGGCCCGCAGCCCCACGGGCTCTGGGACCACGCGAGCCCCTGCCAAAGAGCTTTCCAACGAGGCACGGCTTTCCCTCCTGGCTCTTCGGGCGTGGGAGATATCGCCAGAGCCGCGGCCTTACCGGAAAATGCTTCGCAGGCTGGCGTGGCGGCGCCACGTGGGCGCCGGTGTCGCCGAGGCTGACGGCCGCCGGAAAGCCCGCAGCCCCACGGGCTGTGGGGCCACGCGAGCGGCTGCCAAAGAGCTTTCCAACGAGGCACGGCTTTCCCTCCTGGCTCTTCGGGCGTGGGAGCTGTCGCCAGAGACGCGGCCCTACCGGAAAATGCTTCGCAGGCTGGCGCGGCGGCGCCACGTGGGCGCCGGTGGCGCCGAGGCTGACGGCTGCTGGAAGGCCCGCAGCCCCACGGGCTCTGGGACCACGCGAGCGCCTGCCAAAGAGCTTTCCAACGAGGCATGGCTTTCCCTCCTGGCTCTTCGTGCGTGGGAGCTGTCGCCAGAGACGCGTCCCTACCGGAAAATGCTTTGCAGGCTGGCGCAGCGGCGCCACGTGGGCGCCGGTGTCGCCGAGGCTGACGGCCGCCGGAAAGCCCGCAGCCCCACGGGCTGTGGGGCCACGCAAGCGGCTGCCAAAGAGGTTTCCAACGAGGCACGGCTTTCCCTCCTGGCTCTTCGGGCGTGGGAGCTGTCGCCAGAGCCACGGCCCTACCGGAAAATGCTTTGCAGGCTGGCGCGGCGGCACCACGTGGGCGCCGGTGGCGCCGAGGCTGACGGCTGGCGGAAGGCCCGCAGCCCCACGGGCTCTGGGGCCACGCGAGCGGCTGCCAAAGAGTTTTCCAACGAGGCACGGCTTTCCCTCCTGGCTCTTCGGGCGTGGGAGCTGTCGCCAGAGCCGCGGCCCTACCGGAAAATGCTTCGGAGGCTGGCGCGGCGGCGCCACATGGGCGCCGGTGTCGCCGAGGCTGATGGCCACCGGAAAGCCCGCAGCCCCACGGGCTGTGGGGCCATGCGAGCGGCTGCCAAAGATGTTTCCAAGGAGGCACGGATTTCCCTCCTGGCTCTTCGGGCGTGGGAGCTGTCCCCAGAGCCTCAGCCCTACCGGAAAATGCTTCGCAGGCTGGCGCGGCGGCGCCACGTTGCCGCCGGTGTCGCCGAGGCTGACGGCCGCCGGAAAGCCCGCAGCCCCACGGGCTGTGGGGCCACGCGAGCGGCTGCCAAAGAGCTTTCCAAGGAGGCACGGCTTTCCCTCCTGGCTCTTCGGGCGTGGGAGCTGTCGCCAGAGACGCGGCCCTACCGGAAAATGCTTCGCAGGCTGGCGCGGCGGCGCCACGTGGGCGCCGGTGGCGCCGAGGCTGACGGCTGCCGGAAAGCCCGCAGCCCCACGGGCTGTGGGGCCACGCGAGCGGCTGCCAAAGAGCTTTCCAAGGAGGCACGGCTTTCCCTCCTGGCTCTTCGGGCATGGGAGCTGTAGCCAGAGACGCGGCCCTACCGGAAAATGCTTCGCAGGCTGGCGCGGCGGCGCCACGTGGGCACTTGTGTCGCCGAGGCTGACGGCCGCCGGAAAGCCCGCAGCCCCACGGGCTGTGGGGCCACGCGAGCGGCTGCCAAAGAGCTTTCCAACGAGGCATGGCTTTCCCTCCTGGCTCTTCGGGCGTGGGAGCTGTCGCCAGAGACGCGGCCCTACTCGAAAATGCTTTGCAGGCTGGCGCGGCGGCGCCACGTGGGCGCCGGTGTCGCCGAGGCTGACGGCCGCCGGAAAGCCCGCAGCCCCACGGGCTGTGGGGCCACGCGAGCGGCTGCCAAAGAGCTTTCCAAGGAGGCACGGCTTTCCCTCCTGGCTCTTCGGGCGTGGGAGCTGTCGCCAGAGCCGTGGCCCTACCGGAAAATGCTTCGCAGGCTGGCGCGGGGGCGCCATGTGTGTGCAGGTGGCGCCGAGGCTGACGGCCGCCGGAAAGCCCGCAACCCCACGGGCTGTGGGGCCATGCGAGCAGCTGCCAAAGAGCTTTCCAACGAGGCATGGCTTTCCCTCCTGGCTCTTCGGGCGTGGGAGCTGTCGCCAGAGACGTGGCCCTACCGGAAAATGCTTCGCAGGCTGGCGTGGCGGCGCCACGTGGGCTCCAGTGTCGCCGAGGCTGACGGCCGCCGGAAGGCCCGCAGCCCCACGGGCTGTGGGGCCACGCGAGCGGCTGCCAAAGAGCTTTCCAACGAGGCACGGCTTTCCCTCCTGGCTCTTCGGGCGTAGGAGCTGTCGCCAGAGCCTTGGCCCTACCGGAAAATGCTTCGCAGGCTGGCGTGGCGGCGCCACGTGGGCGCAGGTGGCGCCGAGGCTGACGGCCGCCGGAAAGCCCGCAGCCCCACGGGCTGTGGGGCCACGCGAGCGGCTGCCAAAGAGCTTTCCAACGAGGCACGGCTTTCCCTCCTGGCTCTTCGCGCGTGGGAGCTGTCGCCAGAGCCGCGGCCCTACCGGAAAATGCTTCGCAGGCTGGTGCGGCGGCGCCACGTGGTCGCCGGTGTCGCCGAGGCTGACGGCCGCCGGAAAGCCCGCAGCCCCACGGGCTGTGGGGCCACGCGAGCGGCTGCCAAAGAGCTTTCCAACGAGGCACGGCTTTCCCTCCTGGCTCTTCGGGCGTGGGAGCTGTCGCCAGAGCTGCGGCCCTACCGGAAAATGCTTCGCAGGCTGGCGCTGTGGCGCCGAGGCTGACGGCCGCCGGAAAGCCCGCAGCCCCACGGGCTGTGGGGCTACGCGAGCGGCTGCCAAAGAGCTTTCCAACGAGACACGGCTTTCCCTCCTGGCTCTTCGGGCGTGGGAACTATCGCCAGAGACGCGGCCCTACCGGAAAATGCTTCGCAGGCTGGTGCGGCGGCGCCACGTGGGCACTGGTATCGCTGAGGCTGACTGCCGCCGAAAAGCCCGCAGCCCCACGGGCTGTGGGGCCACGCGAGCGGCTGCCAAAGAGCTTTCCAACGAGGCACGGCTTTCCCTCCTGGTTCTTCGGGCGTGGGAGCTGTCGCCAGAGCCGCGGCCCTACCGGAAAATGCTTTGCAGGCTGGCGCGGCAGCGCCACATTGGCGCTGGTGTCGCCGAGGCTGACGGCCGCCGGAAAGCCCGCAGCCCCACGGGCTGTGGGGCCACGCGAGCGGCTGCCAAAGAGCTTTCCAACGAGGCATGGCTTTCCCTCCTGGCTCTTCGGGCGTGGGAGCTGTCGCCAGAGACGCGTCCCTACCGAAATATGCTTGGCAGGCTGGCGCAGCGGCGCCACGTGGGCGCCGGTGTCGCCGAGGCTGACGGCCGCCGGAAAGCCCGCAGCCCCACGGGCTGTGGGGCCACGCGAGCGGCTGCCAAAGAGCTTTCCAACGAGGCACGGCTTTCCCTCCTGGCTCTTCGGGCGTGGGAGCTGTCGCCAGAGACGCGGCCCTACCGGAAAATGCTTCGCAGGCTGGCGCGGCGGCGCCACGTGGGCGCCGGTGTCGCCGAGGCTGACGGCTGCTGGAAGGCCCGCAGCCCCACGGGCTCTGGGACCACGCGAGCCCCTGCCAAAGAGCTTTCCAACGAGGCACGGCTTTCCCTCCTGGCTCTTCGGGCGTGGGAGCTGTCGCCAGAGCCGCGGCCCTACCGGAAAATGCTTCGCAGGTTGGCGTGGCGGCGCCACGTGGGCGCCGGTGTCGCCGAAGCTGACGGCCGCCGGAAAGCCCGCAGCCCCACGGGCTGTGGGGCCACGCGAGCGGCTGCCAAAGAGCTTTCCAATGAGGCACGGCTTTCCCTCCTGGCTCTTCGGGCGTGCGAGCTCTCGCCAGAGCCGTGGTCCTACCGGAAAATGCTTCGCAGGCTGGTGCGGCGGCGCCACGTGGGCGCCGGTGTCGCCGAGGCTGACGGCCGCCGGAAAGCCCGCAGCCCCACAGGCTGTGGGGCCACGCGAGCGGCTTCCAAAGAGCTTTCCAACGAGGCACGGCTTTCCCTCCTGGCTCTTCGGGCGTGGGAGCTGTCGCCAGAGCCGCGGCCCTACCGGAAAATGCTTCGCAGGCTGGCGCAGCGGCGCCACGTGGGCGCCGGTGTCGCCGAAGCTGACGGCCGCCGGAAAGCCCGCAGCCCCACGGGCTGTGGGGCCACGCGAGCGGCTGCCAAAGAGCTTTCCAACGAGGCACGGCTTTCCCTCCTGGCTCTTCGGGCGTGGGAGCTGTCGCCAGAGACGCGGCCCTACCGGAAAATGCTTCGCAGGCTGGCGCGGCGGCGCCACGTGGGCGCCGGTGGCGCCGAGGCTGACGGCTGCTGGAAGGCCCGCAGCCCCACGGGCTCTGGGACCACGCGAGCCCCTGCCAAAGAGCTTTCCAACGAGGCACGGCTTTCCCTCCTGGCTCTTCGGGCGTGGGAGCTGTCGCCAGAGCCGCGGCCTTACCGGAAAATGCTTCGCAGGCTGGCGTGGCGGCGCCACGTGGGCGCCGGTGTCGCCGAGGCTGACGGCCGACGGAAAGCCCGCAGCCCCACGGGCTGTGGGGCCACGCGAGCGGCTGCCAAAGAGATTTCCAACGAGGCACGGCTTTCCCTCCTGGCTCTTCGGGCGTGGGAGCTGTCGCCAGAGACGCGGCCCTACCGGAAAATGCTTCGCAGGCTGGCGCGGCGGCGCCACGTGGGCGCCGGTGGCGCCGAGGCTGACGGCTGCTGGAAGGCCCGCAGCCCCACGGGCTCTGGGACCACGCGAGCGCCTGCCAAAGAGCTTTCCAACGAGGCACGGCTTTCCCTCCTGGCTCTTCGGGCGTGGGAGCTGTCGCCAGAGACGCGGCCCTACCGGAAAATGCTTCGCAGGCTGGCGCGGCGGCGCCACGTGGGCGCCGGTGTCGCCGAGGCTGATGGCCGCCGGAAAGCCCGCAGCCCCACGGGCTATGGGGCCATGCGAGCGGCTGCCAAAGAGCTTTCCAACGAGGCACGGCTTTCCCACCTGGCTCTTCGGGCGTGGGAGCTGTCGCCAGAGCCGCGGCCCTACCGGAAAATGCTTCTCCGGCTGGCGCGGCGGCGCCACGTGGACGCCGGTGGCGCCGAGGCTGACGGCCGCCGGAAAGCCCGCAGCCCCACGGGCTGTGGGGCCACGCGAGCGGCTGCCAAAGAGCTTTCCAACGAGGCACGGCTTTCCCTCCTGGCTCTTCGGGCGTGGGAGCTGTCGCCACAGCCGCGGCCCTACCGGAAAATGCTTCGCAGGCTGGCGCGGCGGCGCCACGTGGGCGCCGGTGGCGCCGAGGCTGACGGCCGCCGGAAAGCCCGCAGCCCCACGGGCTGTGGGGCCACGCGAGCGGCTGCCAAAGAGCTTTCCAACGAGGCATGGCTTTCCCTCCTGGCTCTTCGTGCGTGGGAGCTGTCGCCAGAGACGCGTCCCTACCGGAAAATGCTTTGCAGGCTGGCGCAGCGGCGCCACGTGGGCGCCGGTGTCGCCGAGGCTGACGGCCGCCGGAAAGCCCGCAGCCCCACGGGCTGTGGGGCCACGCAAGCGGCTGCCAAAGAGGTTTCCAACGAGGCACGGCTTTCCCTCCTGGCTCTTCGGGCGTGGGAGCTGTCGCCAGAGCCACGGCCCTACCGGAAAATGCTTTGCAGGCTGGCGCGGCGGCACCACGTGGGCGCCGGTGGCGCCGAGGCTGACGGCTGACGGAAGGCCCGCAGCCCCACGGGCTCTGGGGCCACGCGAGCGGCTGCCAAAGAGTTTTCCAACGAGGCACGGCTTTCCCTCCTGGCTCTTCGGGCGTGGGAGCTGTCGCCAGAGCCGCGGCCCTACCGGAAAATGCTTCGGAGGCTGGCGCGGCGGCGCCACGTGGGCGCCGGTGGCGCCGAGGCTGACGGCTGCTGGAAGGCCCGCAGCCCCACGGGCTCTGGGACCACGCGAGCCCCTGCCAAAGAGCTTTCCAACGAGGCACGGCTTTCCCTCCTGGCTCTTCGGGCGTGGGAGATATCGCCAGAGCCGCGGCCTTACCGGAAAATGCTTCGCAGGCTGGCGTGGCGGCGCCACGTGGGCGCCGGTGTCGCCGAGGCTGACGGCCGCCGGAAAGCCCGCAGCCCCACGGGCTGTGGGGCCACGCGAGCGGCTGCCAAAGAGCTTTCCAACGAGGCACGGCTTTCCCTCCTGGCTCTTCGGCCGTGGGAGCTGTCGCCAGAGACGCGGCCCTACCGGAAAATGCTTCGCAGGCTGGCGCGGCGGCGCCACGTGGGCGCCGGTGGCGCCGAGGCTGACGGCTGCTGGAAGGCCCGCAGCCCCACGGGCTCTGGGACCACGCGAGCGCCTGCCAAAGAGCTTTCCAACGAGGCACGGCTTTCCCTCCTGGCTCTTCGGGCGTGGGAGCTGTCGCCAGAGCCGCGGCCCTACCGGAAAATGCTTCGCAGGCTGGCGCGGCGGCGCCACGTGGGCGCCGGTGTCGCCGAGGCTGATGGCCGCCGGAAAGCCCGCAGCCCCACGGGCTATGGGGCCATGCGAGCGGCTGCCAAAGAGCTTTCCAACGAGGCACGGCTTTCCCACCTGGCTCTTCGGGCGTGGGAGCTGTCGCCAGAGCCGCGGCCCTACCGGAAAATGCTTCTCCGGCTGGCGCGGCGGCGCCACGTGGACGCCGATGGCGCCGAGGCTGACGGCCGCCGGAAAGCCCGCAGCCCCACGGGCTGTGGGGCCACACGAGCGGCTGCCAAAGAGCTTTCCAACGAGGCACGGCTTTCCCTCCTGGCTCTTCGGGCGTGGGAGCTGTCGCCAGAGCCGCGGTCCTACCGGAAAATGCTTCGCAGGCTGGCGCGGCGGCGCCACGTGGGCGCCGGTGGCGCCGAGGCTGACGGCCGCCGGAAAGCCCGCAGCCCCACGGGCTGTGGGGCCACGCGAGCGGCTGCCAAAGAGCTTTCCAACGAGGCACGGCTTTCCCTCCTGGCTCTTCGGGCGTGGGAGCTGTCGCCACAGCCGCGGCCCTACCGGAAAATGCTTCGCAGGCTGGCGCGGCGGCGCCACGTGGGCGCCGGTGGCGCCGAGGCTGACGGCCGCCGGAAAGCCCGCAGCCCCACGGGCTGTGGGGCCACGCGAGCGGCTGCCAAAGAGCTTTCCAACGAGGCATGGCTTTCCCTCCTGGCTCTTCGGGCGTGGGAGCTGTCGCCAGAGACGCGTCCCTACCGGAAAATGCTTTGCAGGCTGGCGCAGCGGCGCCACGTGGGCGCCGGTGCCGCCGAGGCTGACGGCCGCCGGAAAGCCCGCAGCCCCACGGGCTGTGGGGCCACGCGAGCGGCTGCCAAAGAGCTTTCCAACGAGGCACGGCTTTCCCTCCTGGCTCTTCGGGCATGGGAGCTGTCGCCAGAGCCGCGGCCCTACCGGAAAATGCTTCGCAGGCTGGCGCGGCGGCGCCACGTGGGCACTTGTGTCGCCGAGGCTGACGGCCGCCGGAAAGCCCGCAGCCCCACGGGCTGTGGGGCCACGCGAGCGGCTGCCAAAGAGCTTTCCAACGAGGCATGGCTTTCCCTCCTGGCTCTTCGGGCGTGGGAGCTGTCGCCAGAGACGCGGCCCTACTCGAAAATGCTTTGCAGGCTGGCGCGGCGGCGCCACGTGGGCGCCGGTGTCGCCGAGGCTGACGGCCGCCGGAAAGCCCGCAGCCCCACGGGCTGTGGGGCCACGCGAGCGGCTGCCAAAGAGCTTTCCAACGAGGCACAGATTTCCCTCCTGGCTCTTCGGGCGTGGGAGCTGTCGCCAGAGCCGTGGCCCTACCGGAAAATGCTTCGCAGGTTGGCGCGGGGGCGCCATGTGTGTGCAGGTGGCGCCGAGGCTGACGGCCGCCGGAAAGCCCGCAACCCCACGGGCTGTGGGGCCATGCGAGCAGCTGCCAAAGAGCTTTCCAACGAGGCATGGCTTTCCCTCCTGGCTCTTCGGGCGTGGGAGCTGTCGCCAGAGACGTGGCCCTACCGGAAAATGCTTCGCAGGCTGGCGTGGCGGCGCCACGTGGGCTCCAGTGTCGCCGAGGCTGACGGCCGCCGGAAGGCCCGCAGCCCCACGGGCTGTGGGGCCACGCGAGCGGCTGCCAAAGAGCTTTCCAACGAGGCACGGCTTTCCCTCCTGGCTCTTCGGGCGTAGGAGCTGTCGCCAGAGCCGTGGCCCTACCGGAAAATGCTTCGCAGGTTGGCGTGGCGGCGCCACCTGGACGCCGGTGTCGCCGAGGCTGACGGCCGCCGGAAAGCCCGCAGCCCCACGGGCTGTGGGGCCACGCGAGCGGCTGCCAAAGAGCTTTCCAACGAGGCACGGCTTTCCCTCCTGGCTCTTCGGGCGTGGGAGCTGTCGCCAGAGCCGCGGCCCTACCGGAAAATGCTTCGCAGGCAGGCGCGGCGGCGCCACGTGGGCGCCGGTGTCGCCGAGGCTGACGGCCGCCGGAAAGCCCGCAGCCCCACGGGCTGTAGGGCCACGCGAGCGGCTGCCAAAGAGCTTTCCAACGAGGCACGGCTTTCCCTCCTGGCTCTTCGGGCGTGGGAGCTGTCGCCAGAGCCGCGGCCCTACCGGAAAATGATTCGCAGGCTGGCGCGGCGGCGCCACGTGGGCGCAGGTGTCGCCGAGGCTGACGGCCGACGGAAAGCCCGCAGCCCCACGGGCTGTGGGGCCACGCGAGCGGCTGCCAAAGAGCTTTCCAACGAGGCACAGCTTTCCCTCCTGGCTCTTCGGGCGTGGGAGCTGTCGCCAGAGCCGCGGCCCTACCGGAAAATGCTTCGCAGGCTGGCGCGGCAGCGCCACGTGGGCGCCGGTGTCGCCGAGGCTGACGGCCACCGGAAAGCCCGCAGCCCCACGGGCTGTGGGGCCATGCGAGCAGCTGCCAAAGAGCTTTCCAACGAGGCACGGCTTTCCCTCCTGGCTCTTCGGGCGTGGGATCTGTCGCCAGAGACGTGGCCCTACCGGAAAATGCTTCGCAGGCTGGCGTGGCGGCGCCACTTGGGCTCCGGTGTCGACGAGGCTGACGGCCGCCGGAAGGCCCGCAGCCCCACGGTCGGTGTGGCCACGCGAGCGGCTGCCAAAGAGCTTTCCAAGGAGGCACGGCTTTCCCTCCTGGCTCTTCGGGCGTGGGAGCTGTCGCCAGAGCGGTGGCCCTACGGGAAAATGCTTCGCAGGCTGGCGCGGCGGCGCCACATGGACGCCGGTGTCGCCGAGGCTGACGGCCGCCGTAAAGCCCGCAGCCCCACGGGCTGTGAGGCCACGCGAGCGGCTGCCAAAGAGCTTTCCAACGAGGCACGGCTTTCCCTCCTGGCTCTTCGGGCGTGGGAGCTGTCGCCAGAGCCGTGTCCCTACCGGAAAATGCTTCGCAGGCTGGCGCGGCGGCGCCACGTGGGCGCCGGTGGCGCCGAGGCTGACGGCCGCCGGAAAGCCCGCAGCCCCACGGGCTGTGGGGCCACGCGAGCGGCTGCCAAAGAGCTTTCCAACGAGGCACGGCTTTCCCTCCTGGCTCTTCGGGCGTGGGAGCTGTCGCCAGAGACGCGGCCCTACCGGAAAATGCTTCGCAGGCTGGCGTGGTGGCGCCACGTGGGCGCCGGTGGCGCCGAGGCTGACGGCCGCCGGAAAGCCCGCAGCCCCACGGGCTGTGGGGCCACGCGAGCGGCTGCCAAAGAGGTTTCCAACGAGGCACGGCTTTCCCTCCTGGCTCTTCGGGCGTAGGAGCTGTCGCCAGAGCCGTGACCCTACCGGAAAATGCTTCGCAGGCTGGCGCGGCGGCGCCACGTGGGCGCTGATGTCGCCGAGGCTGACGGCCGCCGGAAAGCCCGCAGCCCCACGGGCTGTGGGGCCACGCGAGCGGCTGCCAAAGAGCTTTCCAACGAGGCACGGCTTTCCCTCCTGGCTCTTCGGGCGTGGGAGCTGTCGCCAGAGCCGTGACCCTACCGGAAAATGCTTCGCAGGCTGGCGCGGCGGCGCCACGTGGGCGCCGGTGGCGCCGAGGCTGACGGCCGCCGGAAAGCCCGCAGCCCCACGGGCTGTGGGGCCACGCGAGCGGCTGCCAAAGAGATTTCCAACGAGGCACGGCTTTCCCTCCTGGCTCTTCGGGCGTGGGAGCTGTCGCCAGAGACGCGGCCCTACTGGAAAATGCTTCGCAGGCTGGCGCGGCGGCACCACATGGGCGCCGGTGTCGCCGAGGCTGACGGCTGCCGGAATGCCCGCAGCCCCACGGGCTGTGGGGCCACGCGAGCGGCTGCCAAAGAGCTTTCCAAGGAGGCACGGCTTTCCCTCCTGGCTCTTCGGGCGTGGGAGCTGTCGCCAGAGACGCGGCCCTACCGGAAAATGCTTCGCAGGCTGGCGTGGCGGCGCCATGTGGGCACCGGTGTCGCCAAGGCTGACGGCCGCCGGAAAGCCCGCAGCCCCACGGGCTGTGGGGCCACGCGAGCGGCTGCCAAAGAGCTTTCCAACGAGGCACGGCTTTCCCTCCTGGCTCTTCGGGCGTAGGAGCTGTCGCCAGAGACGCGGCCCTACCGGAAAATGCTTCGCAGGCTGGCGTGGTGGCGCCACGTGGGCGCCGGTGTCGCCGAGGCTGACGGCCGCCGGAAAGCCCGCAGCCCCACGGGCTGTGGGGCCACGCGAGCGGCTGCCAAAGAGCTTTCCAACGAGGCACGGCTTTCCCTCCTGGCTCTTCGGGCGTAGGAGCTGTCGCCAGAGCCGTGACCCTACCGGAAAATGCTTCGCAGGCTGGCGCGGCGGCGCCACGTGGGCGCTGATGTCGCCAAGGCTGACGGCCGCCGGAAAGCCCGCAGCCCCACGGGCTGTAGGACCACGCGAGCGGCTGCCAAAGAGCTTTCCAACGAGGCACGGCTTTCCCTCCTGGCTCTTCGGGCGTGGGAGCTGTCGCCACAGCCGCGGCCCTACCGGAAAATGATTCGCAGGCTGGCGCGGCGGCGCCACGTGGGCGCCGGTGGCGCTGAGGCTGACGGCCGCCGCAAAGCCCGCAGCCCCACGGGCTGTGGGGCCACGCGAGCGGCTGCCAAAGAGCTTTCCAACGAGGCACGGCTTTCCCTCCTGGCTCTTTGGGCATGGGAGCTCTCGCCAGAGCCGCGGCCCTAGCGGAAAATGCTTCGCAGGCTGGCGCGGCGGCGCCACGTGGGCGCCGGTGGCGCCGAGGCTGACGGCCGCCGGAAAGCCCGCAGCCCCACGGGCTGTGGGGCCACGCGAGCGGCTGCCAAAGAGCTTTCCAACGAGGCACGGCTTTCCCTCCTGGCTCTTCGGGCGTGGGAGCTGTCGCCAGAGCCGCGGCCCTACCGGAAAATGCTTCGCAGGCTGGCGCGGCGGCGCCACGTGGGCGCCGGTGGCACCGAGGCTGACGGCCGCCGGAAAGCCCGCAGCCCCACGGGCTGTGGGACCACGCGAGCGGCTGCCAAAGAGCTTTCCAAGGAGGCACGGCTTTCCCTCCTGGCTCTTCGGGCGTGGGAGCTGTCGCCAGAGACGCGGCCCTACCGGAAAATGCTTCGCAGGCTGGCGCGGCGGCGCCACGTGGGCGCAGGTGGCGCCGAGGCTGACGGCCGCCGGAAAGCCCGCAGCCCCACGTGCTGTGGGTCCACGTGAGCGGCTGCCAAAGAGCTTTCCAAGGAGGCTCGGCTTTCCCTCCTGGCTCTTCGGGCGTGGGAGCTGTCGCCAGAGCCGCGGCCCTACCGGAAAATGCTTCGCTGGCTGGCACGGCGGCGCCACGTGGGCACTGGTGTCGCCGAGGCTGACGGCCGCCGAAAAGCCCGCAGCCCCACGGGCTGTGGGGCCACAAGAACAGCTGCCAAAGAGCTTTCCAACGAGTCACGGCTTTCCCTCCTGGCTCTTCGGGCGTGGGAGCTGTCGCCAGAGACGCGGCCCTACCGGAAAATGCTTCGCAGGCTGGCGTGGCGGCGCCATGTGGGCACCGGTGTCGCCGAGGCTGACGGCCGCCGGAAAGCCCGCAGCCCCACGGGCTGTGGGGCCACGCGAGCGGCTGCCAAAGAGCTTTCCAATGAGGCACGGCTTTCCCTCATGGCTCTTCGGGCGTGGGAGCTGTCGCCAGAGACGCGGCCCTACCGGAAAATGCTTCGCAGGCTGGCGTGGCGGCGCCATGTGGGCACCGGTGTCGCCGAGGCTGACGGCCGCCGGAAAGCCCGCAGCCCCACGGGCTGTGGGGCCACGCGAGCGGCTGCCAAAGAGCTTTCCAATGAGGCACGGCTTTCCCTCATGGCTCTTTGGGCGTAGGAGCTGTCGCCAGAGACGCGGCCCTACCGGAAAATGCTTCGCAGGCTGGCGTGGTGGCGCCACGTGTGCACTTGTGTCGCCGAGGCTGACGGCCGCGGGAAAGCCCGCAGCCCCACGGGCTGTGGGGCCACGCGAGCGGCTGCCAAAGAGCTTTCCAACGAGGCACGGCTTTCCCTCCTGGCTCTTCGGGCGTAGGAGCTGTCGCCAGAGCCGTGACCCTACCGGAAAATGCTTCGCAGGCTGGCGCGGCGTCGCCACGTGGGCGCTGATGTCGCCAAGGCTGACGGCCGCCGGAAAGCCCGCAGCCCCACGGGCTGTAGGACCACGCGAGCGGCTGCCAAAGAGCTTTCCAACGAGGCACGGCTTTCCCTCCTGGCTCTTCGGGCGTGGGAGCTGTCGCCACAGCCGCGGCCCTACCGGAAAATGATTCGCAGGCTGGCGCGGCGGCGCCACGTGGGCGCCGGTGGCGCCGAGGCTGACGGCCGCCGGAAAGCCCGCAGCCCCACGGGCTGTGGGGCCACGCGAGCGGCTGCCAAAGAGCTTTCCAACGAGGCACGGCTTTCCCTCCTGGCTCTTCGGGCGTGGCAGCTGTCGCCAGAGACGCGGCCCTACCGGAAAATGCTTCGCAGGCTGGCGCGGCGGCGCCACGTGGGCGCCGGTGTCGCCGAGGCTGACGGCTGGCGGAAGGCCCGCAGCCCCACGGGCTCTGGGGCCACGCGAGCGGCTGCCAAAGAGTTTTCCAACGAGGCACGGCTTTCCCTCCTGGCTCTTCGGGCGTGGGAGCTGTCGCCAGAGCCGCGGCCCTACCGGAAAATGCTTCGGAGGCTGGCGCGGCGGCGCCACATGGGCGTCGGTGTCGCCGAGGCTGACGGCCACCGTAAAGCCCGCAGCCCCACGGGCTATGGGGCCATGCGAGCGGCTGCCAAAGAGGTTTCCAATGAGGCACGGCTTTCCCTCCTGGCTCTTCGGGCGTGGGAGCTGTCGCCAGAGACGCGGCCCTACCGGAAAATACTTCGCAGGCTGGCGCGGCGTCGTCACGTGGTCGCTGGTGTCGCAGAGGCTGACGGCCGCCGGAAAGCCCGCAGCCCCACGGGCTGTGGGGCCACGCGAGCGGCTGCCAAAGAGCTTTCCAACGAGGCACGGCTTTCCCTCCTGGCTCTTCGGGCGTGGGAGCTGTCCCCAGAGCCTCAGCCCTACCGGAAAATGCTTCGCAGGCTGGCGCGGCGGCGCCACGTGGGCGCCGGTGGCGCCGAGGCTGACGGCCGCCGGAAAGCACGCAGCCCCACGGGCTGTGGGGCCACGCGAGCGGCTGCCAAAGAGCTTTCCAACGAGGCACGGCTTTCCCTCCTGGCTCTTCGGGCGTGGGAGCTGTCGCCAGAGCGGTGACCCTACGGGAAAATGCTTCGCAGGCTGGCGCGGCGGCGCCACATGGACGCCGGTGTCGCCGAGGCTGACGGCTGCCGGAATGCCCGCAGCCCCACGGGCTGTGGGGCCACGCGAGCGGCTGCCAAAGAGCTTTCCAACGAGGCATGGCTTTCCCTCCTGGCTCTTCGGGCGTAGGAGCTGTCGCCAGAGCCGCGGCCCTACCGGAAAATGCTTCGCAGGCTGGCGTGGTGGCGCCACGTGGGCGCCGGTGTCGCCGAGGCTGACGGCCGCCGGAAAGCCCGCAGCCCCACGGGCTGTGGGGCCACGCGAGCGGCTGCCAAAGAGCTTTCCAACGAGGCACGGCTTTCCCTCCTGGCTCTTCGGGCGTAGGAGCTGTTGCCAGAGCCGTGACCCTACCGGAAAATGCTTCGCAGGCTGGCGCGGCGGCGCCACGTGGGCGCTGATGTCGCCAAGGCTGACGGCCGCCAGAAAGCCCGCAGCCCCACGGGCTGTAGGACCACGCGAGCGCCTGCCAAAGAGCTTTCCAACGAGGCACGGCTTTCCCTCCTGGCTCTTCGGGCGTGGGAGCTGTCGCCAGAGCCGCGGCCCTACCGGAAAATGCTTCGCAGGCTGGCGCGGCGGCACCACGTGGGCGCCGGTGTCGCCGAGGCTGACGGCCGCCGGAAGGCCCGCAGCCCCACGGGCTGTGGGGCCACGCGAGCGGCTGCCAAAGAGCTTTCCAACGAGGCACGGCTTTCCCTCCTGGCTCTTCGGGCGTCAGAGCTGTCGCCAGAGACGCGGCCCTACCGGAAAATGCTTCGCAGGCTGGCGCGGCGGCGCCACGTGGGCACTTGTGTCGCCGAGGCTGACGGCCGCCGGAAAGCCCACAGCCCCACGGGCTGTGGGGCCACGCGAGAGGCTGCCAAAGAGCTTTCCAACGAGGCATGGCTTTCCCTCCTGGCTCTTCGGGCGTGGGAGCTGTCGCCAGATACGCGGCCCTACTCGAAAATGCTTCGCAGGCTGGCGCGGCGGCGCCACGTGGGCGCCGGTGGCGCCGAGGCTGACGGCCCGCCGGAAAGCCCGCAGCCCCACGGGCTGTGGGGCCACGCGAGCGGCTGCCAAAGAGCTTTCCAACGAGGCACAGCTTTCCCTCCTGGCTCTTCGGGCGTGGGAGCTGTCGCCAGAGCCGCGGCCCTACCGGAAAATGCTTCGCAGGCTGGCGCGGGGGCGCCATGTGTGTGCAGGTGGCCCCGAGGCTGACGGCCGCCGGAAAGCCCGCAGCCCCCACGGGCTGTGGGGCCATGCGAGCAGCTGCCAAAGAGCTTTCCAACGAGGCATGGCTTTCCCTCCTGGCTCTTCGGGCGTGGGAGCTGTCGCCAGAGCCGCGGGCCCTACCGGAAAATGCTTCGCAGGCTGGCGCGGCGGCGCCACGTGGGCGCCGGTGGCGCCGAGGCTGACGGCCGCCGGAAAGCCCGCAGCCCCACGGGCTGTGGGGCCATGCGAGCAGCTGCCAAAGAGCTTTCCAACGAGGCACGGCTTTCCCCTCCTGGCTCTTCGGGCGTGGGAGCTGTCGCCAGAGACGTGGCCCTACCGGAAAATGCTTCGCAGGCTGGCGTGGCGGCGCCACGTGGACGCCGGTGTCGCCGAGGCTGACGGCCGCCGGAAAGCCCGCAGCCCCACGGGCTGTGGGGCCATGCGAGCAGCTGCCAAAGAGCTTTCCAACGAGGCACGGCTTTCCCTCCTGGCTCTTCGGGCGTGGGAGCTGTCGCCAGAGACGTGGCCCTACCGGAAAATGCTTCGCAGGCTGGCGTGGCGGCGCCACGTGGGCTCCGGTGTCGCCGAGGCTGACGGCCGCCGGAAGGCCCGCAGCCCCACGGGCTGTGGGGCCACGCGAGCGGCTGCCAAAGAGCTTTCCAACGAGGCACGGCTTTCCCTCCTGGCTCTTCGGGCGTGGGAGCTGTCGCCAGAGCGGTGACCCTACGGGAAAATGCTTCGCAGGCTGGCGCGGCGGCGCCACATGGACGCCGGTGTCGCCGAGGCTGACAGCCGCCGGAAAGCCCGCAGCCCCACGGGCAGTGAGGCCACGCGAGCGGCTGCCAAAGAGCTTTCCAACGAGGCACGGCTTTCCCTCCTGGCTCTTCGGGCGTGGGAGCTGTCGCCAGAGACGCGGCCCTACCGGAAAATGCTTCGCAGGCTGGCGCGGCGGCGCCACGTGGGCGCCGGTGGCGCCGAGGCTGACGGCCGCCGGAAAGCCCGCAGCCCCACAGGCTGTGGGGCCACGCGAGCGGCTGCCAAAGAGCTTTCCAACGAGGCACGGCTTTCCCTCCTGGCTCTTCGGGCGTGGGAGCTGTCGCCAGAGCCGCGGCCCTACCGGAAAATGCTTCGCAGGCTGGCGCGGCGGCACCACGTGGGAGCCGGTGTCGCCGAGGCTGACGGCTGCCGGAATGCCCGCAGCCCCACGGGCTGTGGGGCCACGCGAGCGGCTGCCAAAGAGCTTTCCAACGAGGCATGGCTTTCCCTCCTGGCTCTTCGGGCGTAGGAGCTGTCGCCAGAGACGCGGCCCTACCGGAAAATGCTTCGCAGGCTGGCGTGGTGGCGCCACGTGGGCGCCGGTGTCGCCGAGGCTGACGGCCGCCGGAAAGCCCGCAGCCCCACGGGCTGTGGGGCCACGCGAGCGGCTGCCAAAGAGCTTTCCAACGAGGCACGGCTTTCCCTCCTGGCTCTTCGGGCGTAGGAGCTGTCGCCAGAGCCGTGACCCTACCGGAAAATGCTTCGCAGGCTGGCGCGGCGGCGCCACGTGGGCGCTGATGTCGCCAAGGCTGACGGCCGCCAGAAAGCCCGCAGCCCCACGGGCTGTAGGACCACGCGAGCGGCTGCCAAAGAGCTTTCCAACGAGGCACGGCTTTCCCTCCTGGCTCTTCGGGCGTGGGAGCTGTCGCCAGAGCCGCGGCCCTACCGGAAAATGCTTCGCAGGCTGGCGCGGCGGCGCCACGTGGGCGCCGGTGGCGCCGAGGCTGACGGCCGCCGGAAAGCCCGCAGCCCCACGGGCTATGGGGCCATGCGAGCGGCTGCCAAAGAGCTTTCCAACGAGGCACGGCTTTCCCTCCTGGCTCTTCGGGCGTGGGAGCTGTCGCCAGAGCCGCGGCCCTACCGGAAAATGCTTCGCAGGCTGGCGCGGCGGTGCCACGTGGGCGCCGGTGGCGCCGAGGCTGACGGCCGCCGGAAAGCCCGCAGCCCCACGGGCTGTGGGGCCACGCGAGCGGCTGCCAAAGAGCTTTCCAACGAGGCACGGCTTTCCCTCCTGGCTCTTCGGGCGTGGGAGCTGTCGCCACAGCCGCGGCCCTACCGGAAAATGCTTCGCAGGCTGGCGCGGCGGCGCCACGTGGGCGCCGGTGGCGCCGAGGCTGACGGCCGCCGGGAAAGCCCGCAGCCCCACGGGCTGTGGGGCCACGCGAGCGGCTGCCAAAGAGCTTTCCAACGAGGCACGGCTTTCCCTCCTGGCTCTTCGGGTGTGGCAGCTGTCGCCAGAGACGCGGCCCTACCGGAAAATGCTTCGCAGGCTGGCGCGGCGGCACCACGTGGGCGCCGGTGTCGCCGAGGCTGACGGCCGCCGGAAGGCCCGCAGCCCCACGGGCTGTGGGGCCACGCGAGCGGCTGCCAAAGAGCTTTCCAACGAGGCACGGCTTTCCCTCCTGGCTCTTCGGGCGTGGGAGCTGTCGCCAGAGCCGCGGCCCTACCGGAAAATGCTTCGCAGGCTGGCGTGGCGGCGCCACGTGGACGCCGGTGTCGCCGAGGCTGACGGCCGCCAGAAAGCCCGCAGCCCCACGGGCTGTGGGGCCCCGCGAGCGGCTGCCAAAGAGCTTTCCAACGAGGCATGGCTTTCCCTCCTGGCTCTTCGGGCGTGGGAGCTGTCGCCAGAGCCGCGGCCCTACTGGAAAATGCTTCGCAGGCTGGCGCGGCGGCGCCACGTGGGCGCCGGTGGCGCCGAGGCTGACGGCCGCCGGAAAGCCCGCAGCCCCACGGGCTGTGGGGCCACGCGAGCGGCTGCCAAAGAGCTTTCCAAGGAGGCACGGCTTTCCCTCCTGGCTCTTCGGGCGTGGGAGCTGTCGCCAGAGACGCGGCCCTACCGGAAAATGCTTCGCAGGCTGGCGCGGCGGCGCCACGTGGGCGCAGGTGGCGCCGAGGCTGACGGCCGCCGGAAAGCCCGCAGCCCCACGGGCTGTGGGGCCACACGAGCGGCTGCCAAAGAGCTTTCCAAGGAGGCTCGGCTTTCCCTCCTGGCTCTTCGGGCGTGGGAGCTGTCGCCAGAGCCGCGGCCCTACCGGAAAATGCTTCGCTGGCTGGCACGGCGGCGCCACGTGTGCCCTGGTGTCGCCGAGGCTGACGGCCGCCGAAAAGCCCGCAGCCCCACGGGCTGTGAGGCCACGCGAGCGGCTGCCAAAGAGCTTTCCAATGAGGCACGGCTTTCCGTCCTGGCTCTTCGGGCGTCAGAGCTGTCGCCAGAGACGCGGCCCTACCGGAAAATGCTTCGCAGGCTGGCGCGGCGGCGCCACGTGGGCACTTGTGTCGCCGAGGCTGACGGCCGCCGGAAAGCCCGCAGCCCCACGGGCTGTGGGGCCACGCGAGCGGCTGCCAAAGAGCTTTCCAACGAGGCATGGCTTTCCCTCCTGGCTCTTCGGGCGTGGGAGCTGTCGCCAGATACGCGGCCCTACTCGAAAATGCTTCGCAGGCTGGCGCGGCGGCGCCACGTGGGCGCCGGTGGCGCCGAGGCTGACGGCCGCCGGAAAGCCCGCAGCCCCACGGGCTGTGGGGCCACGCGAGCGGCTGCCAAAGAGCTTTCCAACGAGGCACAGCTTTCCCTCCTGGCTCTTCGGGCGTGGGAGCTGTCGCCAGAGCCGCGGCCCTACCGGAAAATGCTTCGCAGGCTGGCGCGGGGGCGCCATGTGTGTGCAGGTGGCGCCGAGGCTGAGGGCCGCCGGAAAGCCCGCAGCCCCACGGGCTGTGGGGCCATGCGAGCAGCTGCCAAAGAGCTTTCCAACGAGGCATGGCTTTCCCTCCTGGCTCTTCGGGCGTGGGAGCTGTCGCCAGAGACGTGGCCCTACCGGAAAATGCTTCGCAGGCTGGCGTGGCGGCGCCACGTGGACGCCGGTGTCGCCGAGGCTGACGGCCGCCGGAAAGCCCGCAGCCCCACGGGCTGTGGGGCCCCGCGAGCGGCTGCCAAAGAGCTTTCCAACGAGGCACGGCTTTCCCTCCTGGCTCTTCGGGCGTGGGAGCTGTCGCCAGAGCCGCGGCCCTACCGGAAAATGCTTCGCAGGCTGGCGCGGCGGCGCCACGTGGGCGCCGGTGGCGCCGAGGCTGACGGCCGCCGGAAAGCCCGCAGCCCCACGGGCTGTGGGGCCATGCGAGCAGCTGCCAAAGAGCTTTCCAACGAGGCACGGCTTTCCCTCCTGGCTCTTCGGGCGTGGGAGCTGTCGCCAGAGACGTGGCCCTACCGGAAAATGCTTCGCAGGCTGGCGTGGCGGCGCCACGTGGGCTCCGGTGTCGCCGAGGCTGACGGCCGCCGGAAGGCCCGCAGCCCCACGGGCTGTGGGGCCACGCGAGCGGCTGCCAAAGAGCTTTCCAACGAGGCACGGCTTTCCCTCCTGGCTCTTCGGGCGTGGGAGCTGTCGCCAGAGCGGTGACCCTACGGGAAAATGCTTCGCAGGCTGGCGCGGCGGCGCCACATGGACGCCGGTGTTGCCGAGGCTGACAGCCGCCGGAAAGCCCGCAGCCCCACGGGCAGTGAGGCCACGCGAGCGGCTGCCAAAGAGCTTTCCAACGAGGCACGGCTTTCCCTCCTGGCTCTTCGGGCGTGGGAGCTGTCGCCAGAGACGCGGCCCTACCGGAAAATGCTTCGCAGGCTGGCGCGGCGGCGCCACGTGGGCGCCGGTGGCGCCGAGGCTGACGGCCGCCGGAAAGCCCGCAGCCCCACGGGCTGTGGGGCCACGCGAGCGGCTGCCAAAGAGCTTTCCAACGAGGCACGGCTTTCCCTCCTGGCTCTTCGGGCGTGGGAGCTGTCGCCAGAGCCGCGGCCCTACCGGAAAATGCTTCGCAGGCTGGCGCGGCGGCACCACGTGGGAGCCGGTGTCGCCGAGGCTGACGGCTGCCGGAATGCCCGCAGCCCCACGGGCTGTGGGGCCACGCGAGCGGCTGCCAAAGAGCTTTCCAACGAGGCATGGCTTTCCCTCCTGGCTCTTCGGGCGTGGGAGCTGTCGCCAGAGACGCGGCCCTACCGGAAAATGCTTCGCAGGCTGGCGTGGTGGCGCCACGTGGGCGCCGGTGTCGCCGAGGCTGACGGCCGCCGGAAAGCCCGCAGCCCCACGGGCTGTGGGGCCACGCGAGCGGCTGCCAAAGAGCTTTCCAACGAGGCACGGCTTTCCCTCCTGGCTCTTCGGGCGTAGGAGCTGTCGCCAGAGCCGTGACCCTACCGGAAAATGCTTCGCAGGCTGGCGCGGCGGCGCCACGTGGGCGCTGATGTCGCCAAGGCTGACGGCCGCCAGAAAGCCCGCAGCCCCACGGGCTGTGGGGCCATGCAAGCGGCTGCCAAAGAGCTTTCCAACGAGGCATGGCTTTCCCTCCTGGTTCTTCGGGCGTGGGAGCTGTCGCCAGAGACGTGGCCCTACCGGAAAATGCTTCGCAGGCTGGCGTGGCGGCGCCACGTGGGCACCGGTGTCGCTGAGGCTGACGGCCGCCGGAAAGCCCGCAGTCCCACGGGCTGTGGGGCCCACGCGAGCGGCTGCCAAAGAGCTTTCCAACGAGGCACGGCTTTCCCTCCTGGCTCTTCGGGCGTAGGAGCTGTCGCCAGAGACGTGGCCCTACCGGAAAATGCTTCG
>NW_026529646.1:0-73773 GCF_028500815.1 Rissa tridactyla
AAAGGGTGGTGTCGAGGCTGAAGGCAGCAGGAAAGCCCGGAGCCCCAAGGTCTGTGGGGCTACGCAAGCGGTTCCCAAAGAGCTTTAGAACAAGGCATAGTTTTCCCTGCTGGCTCTTTGGGCGGGGGACCCATCTCCAGCCGTACGGCCATTTTTGTGCCTGGCGCGGCGCCAAGAGGGAAAGGGTGGTGTCGAGGCTAAAGGCAGCAGGAAAGCCCGCAGCCCCCAGGTCTGTGGGGCTATGCAAGCGGTTCCCAAAGAGCTTTAGAACAAGGCATAGTGCTCTTTGGGCGGGGGACCCATCTCCAGCCGTATGGCCATTTTTGTGCATGGCGCAGCGCCAAGTGGGAAATGGTGGTATCGAGGCTGAAGGCAGCAGGAAAGCCCGCAGCCCCCAGGTCTGTGGGGCTACGCAAGCGGTTCCCAAAGAGCTTTAGAACAAGGCATAGTTTTCCCTGCTGGCTCTTTGGGCATGGGACCCATCTCCACCCATAGGCCATTTTTGTGCCTGATAGGGCGCCAAGTGGGAAAGGGTGGCTTTGAGGCTGAAGACAGCAGGAAAGCCTGCAGCCCCCAGGTCTGTGGGGCTACGCAAGCGGTTCCCAAAGAGCTTTAGAACAAGGCATAGTTTTCCCTGCTGGCTCTTTGGGTGGGGGACCCATCTCCAGCCGTATGGCTATTTTTGTGCCTGACGCGGTGCGTAGTGGCATAGGGTGGTTTTGAGGCTGAAGGCAGCAGGAAAGCCCGCAGCCCCCACGTCTGTGGGGCCAAGTAAGCGGTTCCCAAAGAGCTTTAGAACAAGGCATAGTTTTCCCTGCTGGCTCTTTGGGCGGGGGACCCATCTCCAGCCGTATGGCCATTTTTGTGCCTGGCGCGGCGCCAAGTGGGTAAGGGTGGTGTCGAGGCTGAAGGCAGCAGCAAAGCCTGCAGCCCCCAGGTCTGTGGGGCTACGCAAGCGGTTCCCAAAGAGCTTTAGAACAAGGCATAGTTTTCCCTGCTGGCTCTTTGGGCATGGGACCCATCTCCAGCCGTATGGCCATTTTTGTCCCTGACCCGGCGCCAAGTGGGAAAGGGTGGCTTTGAGGCTGAAGGCAGCAGGAAAGCCCGCAGCCCCCAGGTCTGTGGGGCTACGCAAGCGGTTCCCAAAGAGCTTTAGAACAAGGCATAGTTTTCCCTGCTCGCTCTTTGGGCGGGGGACCCATCTCCAGCCATATGGCCATTTTTGTGCCTGGCGAAGCCCCAAGTGCGAAAGGGTGGCTTTGAGGCTGAAGGCAGCAGGAAAGCCCGCAGCCCCCAGGTCTGTGGGGCTACGCAAGCGGTTCCCAAAGAGCTTTAGAACAAGGCATAGTTTTCCCTGCTGGCTCTCTGGGCGGGGGACCCATCTCCAGCCGTATGGCCATTTTTGAGCCTGGAGCAGTGCCAAGTGCGAAAGGGTGGTTTTGAGGCTGAAGGCAGCAGGAAAGCCCGCAGCCCCCACGTGTGTGGGGCTACGCAAGCGGTTCCCAAAGAGCTTTAGAACAAGGCATAGTTTTCCCTGCTGGCTCTTTGGGCATGGGACCCATCTCCAGCCATAGGCCATTTTTGTGCTTGATAGGGCGCCAAGTGGGAAAGGGTGGTGTCGAGGCTGAAGGCAGCAGGAAAGCCCGCAGCCCCCAGGTCTGTGCGGCTACGCAAGCGGTTCCCAAAGAGCTTTAGAACAAGGCATAATTTTCCCTGCTGGCTCTTTGGGTGGGGGACCCATCTCCAGCCGTATGGCTATTTTTGTGCCTGACGCGGTGCGTAGTGGCATAGGGTGGTTTTGAGGCTGAAGGCAGCAGGAAAGCCCGCAGCCCCCACGTCTGTGGGGCCAAGCAAGCGGTTCCCAAAGAGCTTTAGAACAAGGCATAGTTTTCCCTGCTGGCTCTTTGGGCATGGGACCCATCTCCAGCCATAGGCCATTTTTGTGCTTGATAGGGCGCCAAGTGGGAAAGGGTTGCTTTGAGGCTGAAGACAGCAGGAAAGCCCGCAGCCCCCAGGTCTGTGGGGCTACGCAAGCGGTTCCCAAAGAGCTTTAGAACAAGGCATAGTTTTCCCTGCTGGCTCTTAGGGCATGGGACCCATCTCCAGCCATAGGCCATTTTTGTGCCTGGCGCGAAGCCAAGTGGGAAAGGGTGGTGTCGAGGCTGAAGGCAGCAGGAAAGCCCGGAGCCCCAAGGTCTGTGGGGCTACGCAAGCGGTTCCCAAAGAGCTTTAGAACAAGGCATAGTTTTCCCTGCTGGCTCTTTGGGCGGGGGACCCATCTCCAGCCGTACGGCCATTTTTGTGCCTGGCGCGGCGCCAAGAGGGAAAGGGTGGTGTCGAGGCTAAAGGCAGCAGGAAAGCCCGCAGCCCCCAGGTCTGTGGGGCTATGCAAGCGGTTCCCAAAGAGCTTTAGAACAAGGCATAGTTTTCCGTGCTGGCTCTTTGGGCGGGGGACCCATCTCCAGCCGTATGGCCATTTTTGTGCATGGCGCAGCGCCAAGTGGGAAATGGTGGTATCGAGGCTGAAGGCAGCAGGAAAGCCCGCAGCCCCCAGGTCTGTGGGGCTACGCAAGCGGTTCCCAAAGAGCTTTAGAACAAGGCATAGTTTTCCCTGCTGGCTCTTTGGGCATGGGACCCATCTCCACCCATAGGCCATTTTTGTGCCTGATAGGGCGCCAAGTGGGAAAGGGTGGCTTTGAGGCTGAAGACAGCAGGAAAGCCTGCAGCCCCCAGGTCTGTGGGGCTACGCAAGCGGTTCCCAAAGAGCTTTAGAACAAGGCATAGTTTTCCCTGCTGGCTCTTTGGGTGGGGGACCCATCTCCAGCCGTATGGCTATTTTTGTGCCTGACGCGGTGCGTAGTGGCATAGGGTGGTTTTGAGGCTGAAGGCAGCAGGAAAGCCCGCAGCCCCCACGTCTGTGGGGCCAAGTAAGCGGTTCCCAAAGAGCTTTAGAACAAGGCATAGTTTTCCCTGCTGGCTCTTTGGGCGGGGGACCCATCTCCAGCCGTATGGCCATTTTTGTGCCTGGCGCGGCGCCAAGTGGGTAAGGGTGGTGTCGAGGCTGAAGGCAGCAGCAAAGCCTGAAGCCCCCAGGTCTGTGGGGCTACGCAAGCGGTTCCCAAAGAGCTTTAGAACAAGGCATAGTTTTCCCTGCTGGCTCTTTGGGCATGGGACCCATCTCCAGCCGTATGGCCATTTTTGTCCCTGACCCGGCGCCAAGTGGGAAAGGGTGGCTTTGAGGCTGAAGGCAGCAGGAAAGCCCGCAGCCCCCAGGTCTGTGGGGCTACGCAAGCGGTTCCCAAAGAGCTTTAGAACAAGGCATAGTTTTCCCTGCTCGCTCTTTGGGCGGGGGACCCATCTCCAGCCATATGGCCATTTTTGTGCCTGGCGAAGCCCCAAGTGCGAAAGGGTGGCTTTGAGGCTGAAGGCAGCAGGAAAGCCCGCAGCCCCCAGGTCTGTGGGGCTACGCAAGCGGTTCCCAAAGAGCTTTAGAACAAGGCATAGTTTTCCCTGCTGGCTCTCTGGGCGGGGGACCCATCTCCAGCCGTATGGCCATTTTTGAGCCTGGAGCAGTGCCAAGTGCGAAAGGGTGGTTTTGAGGCTGAAGGCAGCAGGAAAGCCCGCAGCCCCCACGTGTGTGGGGCTACGCAAGCGGTTCCCAAAGAGCTTTAGAACAAGGCATAGTTTTCCCTGCTGGCTCTTTGGGCATGGGACCCATCTCCAGCCATAGGCCATTTTTGTGCTTGATAGGGCGCCAAGTGGGAAAGGGTGGTGTCGAGGCTGAAGGCAGCAGGAAAGCCCGCAGCCCCCAGGTCTGTGCGGCTACGCAAGCGGTTCCCAAAGAGCTTTAGAACAAGGCATAATTTTCCCTGCTGGCTCTTTGGGTGGGGGACCCATCTCCAGCCGTATGGCTATTTTTGTGCCTGACGCGGTGCGTAGTGGCATAGGGTGGTTTTGAGGCTGAAGGCAGCAGGAAAGCCCGCAGCCCCCACGTCTGTGGGGCCAAGCAAGCGGTTCCCAAAGAGCTTTAGAACAAGGCATAGTTTTCCCTGCTGGCTCTTTGGGCGGGGGACCCATCTCCAGCCGTATGGCCATTTTTGTGCCTGGCGCGGTGCGTAGTGGGAAAGGGTGGTTTTGACGCTGAAGGCAGCAGCAAAGACTGCAGCCCCCAGGTCTGTGGGGCTACGCAAGCGGTTCCCAAAGAGCTTTAGAACAAGGCATAGTTTTCCCTGCTGGCTCTTTGGGCGGGGGACCCATCTCCAGCCGTATGGCCATTTTTGTGCCTGGCGCGGCGCCAAGTGGGAAAGGGTGGCTTTGAGGGTGAAGGCAGCAGCAAAGCCCGCAGCCCCCAGGTCTGTGGGGCTACGCAAGCGGTTCCCAAAGAGCTTTAGAACAAGGCATAGTTTTCCCTGCTGGCTCTTTGGGCATGGGACCCATCTCCAGCCATATGGCCATTTTTGTGCCTGGCGAAGCCCCAAGTGCGAAAGGGTGGCTTTGAGGCTGAAGGCAGCAGGAAAGCCCGCAGCCCCCAGGTGTGTGGGGCTACGCAAGCGGTTCCCAAAGAGCTTTAGAACAAGGCATAGTTTTCCCTGCTGGCTCTCTGGGCGGGGGACCCATCTCCAGCCGTATGGCCATTTTTGAGCCTGGAGCAGTGCCAAGTGGGAAAGGGTGGTTTTGAGGCTGAAGGCAGCAGGAAAGCCCGCAGCCCCCACGTGTGTGGGGCTACGCAAGCGGTTCCCAAAGAGCTTTAGAACAAGGCATAGTTTTCCCTGCTGGCTCTTTGGGCATGGGACCCATCTCCAGCCATAGGCCATTTTTGTGCTTGATAGGGCGCCAAGTGGGAAAGGGTGGTGTCGAGGCTGAAGGCAGCAGGAAAGCCCGCAGCCCCCACGTCTGTGCGGCTACGCAAGCGGTTCCCAAAGAGCTTTAGAACAAGGCATAATTTTCCCTGCTGGCTCTTTGGGTGGGGGACCCATCTCCAGCCGTATGGCTATTTTTGTGCCTGACGCGGTACGTAGTGGCATAGGGTGGTTTTGAGGCTGAAGGCAGCAGGAAAGCCCGCAGCCCCCACGTCTGTGGGGCCAAGCAAGCGGTTCCCAAAGAGCTTTAGAACAAGGCATAGTTTTCCCTGCTGGCTCTTTGGGCGGGGGACCCATCTCCAGCCGTATGGCCATTTTTGTGCCTGGCGCGGTGCGTAGTGGGAAAGGGTGGTTTTGACGCTGAAGGCAGCAGCAAAGCCCGCAGCCCCCAGGTCTGTTGGGCCAAGCAAGCGGTTCCCAAAGAGCTTTAGAACAAGGCATAGTTTTCCCTGCTGGCTCTTTGGGCGGGGGACCCATCTCCAGCCACAGGCCATTTTTGTGCCTGGCCCGGCGCCCAGTGGGAAAGGGTGGCTTTGAGGCTTGAATGCAGCAGGAAAGCCCGCAGCCCCCAGGTCTGTAGGGCTACGCAAGCGGTTCCCAAAGAGCTTTAAAACAAGGCATAATTTTCCCTGCTGGCTCTTTGGGCGGGGGACCCATCTCCAGCCGTATGGCCATTTTTGTGCCTGGCCGGGGGCCAAGTGGGAAAGGGTGGTTTTGAGGCTGAAGGCAGCAGGAAAGCCCGCAGCCCCCAGGTGTGTGGGGCTACGCAAGCGGTTCCCAAAGAGCTTTAGAACAAGGCATAGTTTTCCCTGCTGGCTCTTTGGGCGGGGGACCCATCTCCAGCCGTACGGCCATTTTTGTGCATGGCGCAGCGCCAAGTGGGAAAGGGTGGCTTTGACGCTGAAGGCAGCACAAAACCTGCAGCCCCAGGTCTGTGGGGCTACGCAAGCGGTTCCCAAAGAGCTTTAGAACAAGGCATAGTTTTCCCTGCTGGCTCTTTGGGCGGGGGACCCATCTCCAGCCGTATGGCCATTTTTGTGCCTGGCCCGGCGCCAAGAGGGAAAGGGTGGCTTTGAGGCTGAAGGCAGCAGGAAAGCCCGCAGCCCCCAGGTCTGTGGGGCTACGCAAGCGGTTCCCAAAGAGCTTTAGAACAAGGCATAGTTTTCCCTGCTGGCTCTCTGGGCGGGGGACCCATCTCCAGCCGTATGGCCATTTTTGAGCCTGGAGCAGTGCCAAGTGGGAAAGGGTGGTTTTGAGGGTGAAGGCAGCAGGAAAGCCCGCAGCCCCCAGGTCTGTGGGGCTACGCAAGCGGTTCCCAAAGAGCTTTAGAACAAGGCATAGTTTTCCCTGCTGGCTCTTTGGGCGGGGGACCCATCTCCAGCCGTATGGCCATTTTTGTGCCTGGCGCGGCGCCAAGTGGGAAAGGGTGGTGTCGAGGCTGAAGGCAGCAGGAAAGCCCGCAGCCCCCACGTCTGTGGGGCCAAGCAAGCGGTTCCCAAAGAGCTTTAGAACAAGGCATAGTTTTCCCTGCTGGCTCTTTGGGCATGGGACCCATCTCCAGCCATAGGCCATTTTTGTGCTTGATAGGGCGCCAAGTGGGAAAGGGTGGCTTTGAGGCTGAAGGCAGCAGCAAAGCCTGCAGCCCCCAGGTCTGTGGGGCCAAGCAAGCGGTTCCCAAAGAGCTTTAGAACAAGGCATAGTTTTCCCTGCTGGCTCTTTGGGCGGGGGACCCATCTCCAGCCACAGGCCATTTTTGTGCCTGGCCCGGCGCCCAGTGGGAAAGGGTGGCTTTGAGGCTTGAATGCAGCAGGAAAGCCCGCAGCCCCCAGGTCTGTAGGGCTACGCAAGCGGTTCCCAAAGAGCTTTAAAACAAGGCATAATTTTCCCTGCTGGCTCTTTGGGCGGGGGACCCATCTCCAGCCGTATGGCCATTTTTGTGCCTGGCCGGGGGTCAAGTGGGAAAGGGTGGTTTTGAGGCTGAAGGCAGCAGGAAAGCCCGCAGCCCCCAGGTGTGTGGGGCTACGCAAGCGGTTCCCAAAGAGCTTTAGAATAAGGCATAGTTTTCCCTGCTGGCTCTTTGGGCGGGGGACCCATCTCCAGCCGTATGGCTATTTTTGTGCCTGGCGCGGTGCGTAGTGGTTTAGGATGGTTTTGAGGCTGAAGGCAGCAGGAAAGCCTGCAGCCCCCAGGTCTGTGCGGCTACACAAGCGGATCACAAAGAGCTTTAGAACAAGGCATAGTTTTCCCTGCTGGCTCTTTGGGCGGGGGACCCATCTCCAGCCGTATGGCCATTTTTGCGCCTGGCCCGGCGCCAAGTGGGAAAGGGTGGCTTTGAGGCTGAAGGCAGCAGCAAAGCCCGCAGCCCCCAGGTCTGTGCGGCTACGCAAGCGGTTCCCAAAGAGCTTTAGAACAAGGCATAGTTTTCCCTGCTGGCTCTTTGGGCGGGGGACCCATCTCCAGCCGTACGGCCATTTTTGTGCCTGGCGCGGCGCCAAGAGGGAAAGGGTGGTGTCGAGGCTAAAGGCAGCAGGAAAGCCCGCAGCCCCCAGGTCTGTGGGGCTACGCAAGCGGTTCCCAAAGAGCTTTAGAACAAGGCATAGTTTTCCCTGCTGGCTCTTTGGGCGGGGGACCCATCTCCAGCCGTATGGCCATTTATGTGCATGGCGCAGCGCCAAGTGGGAAATGGTGGTATCGAGGCTGAAGGCAGCAGGAAAGCCCGCAGCCCCCAGGTCTGTGGGGCTACGCAAGCGGTTCCCAAAGAGCTTTAGAACAAGGCATAGTTTTACCTGCTGGCTCTTTTGGCAGGGGACCCATCTCCAGTCGTATGGCCATTTTTGTGCCTGGCGCGGCGCCACGTGGGAAAGGGTGATTTTGAGGCTGAAGGCGTCACAAAAGCCTGCCGTCCGAGGGTTTCTTAATGACTTTTCTTAATGATGTCTCCACAGTGTGAAGTTTTGCAGGATTTGAAAAAGTAATAGACACAGTGAAATTGAGTCTATTGGAAACTTCCATACTTTTCCCTCCCTCTAAAATCTCTGCTGTCCTGTAGTATCCACTGCCTGCAACTGCTGTTGCAGGAGCAGACAGATTGGTATCAAATTTAGAAAAAAGGGACATCATTAAGAGGATTCACTCGCCTTATTTTTCACCGGTGTGGCCAGTAAAGAAACCAAAAAGGCAATGGCGTTTCACAGTAGATTACGGAAAATTAAACGCCAACACTGCACCTCTGACCGCTGCTGTTCCGAATATCGCGGAAATTGTGACAATGATAAAAGGAGCTGCCCATCCTTGCAGGGTTGCCTTAGATTTTAAAGACATATTTTTTTATGATTCTCCTCCTTGAGCAGGACAAAGCGCAGTTTGCATTCACATGGAAAGGAGTGCAATATACCTTTAACCGCTTTCCACAAGGATACAAACATTCCCCCACTATTGCCCATAATGCTTTGGCTAAAGTGCTATCAGAGATTCCTGTTTCACAGGGATGTACAGTATACCAATATATTATTGATGACATCTTAATAGGGGAGAGAACCAAGAAAGTGTACAAGACATGATGGAAAACATCCGAAAAACATTATCAGATTTCGGATTGGAAATTCCCGACTCAAAGTGTCAGGGACCCGCACAGGAAGTTAAATTCCTGGGGGTCTGGTGGATTAAGGGAGCTGCTTCTGTCCCTCAGGATACCCTGAAAAAATAGAACATGGACAGAATCCTTCCAGCACGAAGGAGTTACAGCAAGTCCTGGGAACTTTAAGTTATTAGCGTAAACACATCCCTGGCTTTTCCATCATTGCTCGCCCCCTTTATTGTTTGCTCAAAAAAGGTAAATCCTGGGAGTCGACTGAACAACACACTAATGCACTAGAATTGCTAATAAAAGAGCTAAGGTTATTCCAACAACTTGGCCCCATACATCCAACTGACCCTGTCCATGTAGAATGGGGGCTCAGTGAACATGGTTCCCATTGTAATTTATGCCAGAAGGGACCAGCAGGACCGGAGAGACCATTAGAATTTAGCTCTCACGCCTTTAATGATACTGAGAGCAGCTATTCAGACCTGGAGAAGGGTTTACTGTCCCTGGTGCGAGCATTGCAACGAGCAGAGCAGATAAGGAGAGAACAGAGCGTGATTGTTCGGGGCCCTTTTCGCCTCCCAGATGTGGTCCTTAAAGGGACACCACCACCAGCTGGCATTCCCCAGAAACCCACAGTTCGAAAGTGGTATGCTTATTTAGAAGGCATTAATGATATCATGCCAGTCTCTGAAGGTAGTATCAAAGTATCCATGCTCCAGAAGGATAGAGATGGTGCCCTATTGTTCCAATCCCCACCAAACAGACCATCTCCAATCCAAGAAGCACCTCCTCTGAAAGCAGGCAGTGATCTTACAGGAGTGTGGTTTACTGGTGTGTCATCTCACCGTGAGAACAGCAAGTGGAAATACAAGGCCGTAGCACTGGAAGTAGCAACGGGGGAAAGAGCAATTGAAACAGGAGAAGGTAGGGCACACGTAGGGGAACTCAGAGCCGTCCTACTAGCTGCACAACATGGAGCTACTTACATTTACACTGACTCATATGCTGTTTTTAAAGGAGCCACTGAATGGCTAGGACACTGGGCAGCCAATGATTGGCAGGTGAATAGAGTCCCGATCTGGGAGACAGACAGTTGGAAGCAACTGTTGGAAATAGGAGGACAGAGACCATTGCACATTGCTTGGGTAAAAGGCCACGATCGTTCAAACTCGATCACTGCTCAGTTCAACCAACAGGTAGATAGCCTCACGCGGCTACAACAAATTGACACTGTAGATGATGGTCGGGAATGGTTACATATTAAGCCTGGCCATACAGGCCGTGCTGATCTGTATCAGGAAGGTCTAGCCCGGGGGTGGCCTGTGTCGGTTAAGCTGTGCGAACAAGTAGTAACTGCCTGGTCACAATGTCGCCTACGACTCAGCAAAGATCATCCGAGTAAGGCGCCTCCCTTACACATGCGGGACAAGAAAATGTTGTGGCATTCATGGCAGATTGATTATATTGGGCCCTTGAGATCATCAGGTGGGAAAAGATATGTCCTAGTCGGAGTGGAGATTATCTCCAGCCTCAGTATGGCCACTGGCTTCAAATCAGCTGCTGGGGACAACACAGTGAAAGGCCTAAAAGGGTGGTTCAGCACACTTCCCCTTCCCGAGGAAATCCAAAGTGATAACGGTTCACACTTTACCGCTACAGTGGTACAAGATTGGGCCAAAGAAGAAGGGATTCGATGGGTATTTCATACTCCCTATTATCCTCAGGCTAATGGCATTGTTGAATGCACCAACGGATTGGTTAAGCGTTTTGCAAAAACTCATAAATCATAAGGGAAGGTGAAGAAGGCACCTTGCCCACCGAAATTCGAAAAGTAATATGGGATAACGCAATTGAGTTTGAGAGAAAATTTCAATCCTGGTGGTATCTGGTTAATTTCACCTACGATCCCACTGAGAGCAAAGCCACAGCTTTTGTCTTAACGATACGCAATGCCTCAGTATCCACCATATACCCAATCATCGCACTGGGGTTGAATCACCAAGGAGCTCTACTCTATCCAACACAGCACAGAGGTTGGGCACGACAAAATGAGACTAAATGGCAAACTGCTGATGTTGACGCATGCGTTTCACGAGACCAACAAGGATTCATTTGTGAGAGTAATACTCTCAAAGCACAAGACCTTTGTCTTGACACCAACCAGAATGCTTGTCACTTTGAGACACATCCCGATGAAACCCCAGAGACTGTGCTTGACTATATTGGGAAAGGGTGCGTTAGCATGAGGTCTCCCTGTAGTCTTGTATTATAGACGAGAAAGGCTTGAGACCATGGCCACTCTGGGTCTCTTTGACTACAAACAACAGGGAATAAAAAGGTGAAACTGAATAGCATCAATTCCATCTGCCAATTCGTCATTTTAGAATTTGGGCCTCCAAATAGCCATACATCATAAAAGTAGTATTATTGCCAGGTTCAATGTCAGGATTCCCTGGAGACATTCAAAGGTAGCGTAGGCCAATCCGTCTGTACAGCTCATCCAAGGTTCCTGTAAGACATAAAGGAAAAGAAAATCTGCTCGGTCTTATTCGACCGACGGGGTTAAAAAGAAGGTGCGGTCCACCGGGTGCTGATCCGGTGTATCTTCCCTGAACAATCCTTGGCTTCCCATGCATAGGGATTTTTGGGAGTAGCTAGCACCATTGGCACCGTCCCATTTTGAGGCATTTTCACTAGCACAGGTAGTCCAGGGTGAAATCTTCCGGGGTATTTTCCCGGTTCATTGGCAGCCTTTGGCGAGATAATATTGGCAGGTACACAGAAAGCTTTCATTTTAGGACAGCCGTCTCCACTCCATTTGTTATTTAGTTGATAGATGGCATCATCCAATCGCAAATGCCAACCAGGTTCATGACTTTTTGCAAAACGCTTAACCAATCTATTGGTGCGTTCAACAATGCCATTAGCCTGGGGATAATAGGGAGTATGAAATACCCATCGAATCCCTTCTTCCTTGGCCCAATCTTGTACCACCGAAGCCGTAAAGTGTGAAACGTTATCACTCTGGATTTCGTCGGGAAGGGGAAGTGTGCTGAACCACCCTGTTAGGCCTTTCACTGTGTTGTCCCTCGTAGCTGGTTTGAAACTGCTGGCCATACTGAGGCTGGAGATAATCTCCACTCCTACCAGGACATATCTTTTCCCACCTGATGATCTCAAGGGCCCAATATAATCAAGCTGCCATGAATGCCACAACGCTTTCTTGTCCCGCATGTGTAAGGGAGGCGCCTTACTCGGATGATCTTTGCTGAGTCGTAGGCGACATTGTGAACAGGCAGTTACTATTTGTTCGCACAGCTTAACTGACACAAGCCACCCACCTTCCCGATACAGGTCAGGACGGCCTGTGCGGCCACGTTTAACATGTAACGATTCAAGTAAGCGTTCCCATTCCCGACCATCATCTACAATGTCAATTTGTTGTAGCCGCGTGAGGCCATCTACCTGTTGGTTGAACTGAGCAGTGATCGAGTTTGAACGATCGTGGCCTTTTACTCAAGCAATGTGCAATGGTCTCTGTCCTCCTATTTCCAACAGTTGCTTCCAATTATCTGTCTCCCAAACTGGGACTCTATTCACCTGCCAATCGTTGGCTGCCCAGTGTCCTAGCCATTCAGTGGCTCCTTTAAGAACAGCATATGACTCAGCGTAAAAGGAGGTGGCTCCATGTTGTGCAGCTAGTAGGACAGCTCTGAGTTCCCCTACCCTCCCCTATTTCAATTGCTCTTTCTCCCGTTGTTACTTCCAGTGCTACGGCCTTATATTTGCACTTATTTTTTTAACGGTGAGATGACGCACCAGTAAACCACACTCCTCTAAGATCACTGCTGTCCCTCAAAGGAGGTGCTTCTTGGATCGGAGATGGTCTGTTTGGTGGGGATTGGAACAATAGGGCACCATCTATATCCTTTGGTATCCTTGTGAAGTAGCCTTGGATACTTTAACACTGCCTTCAGAGACTGGCTTGATTTCATTAATGCCTTCTAAATAAGCATACCACTTTCGAACTGTAGGTCTCTGGGCAATGCCAGCTGGTGGTGGTGTCCCTTTAAGGACCACATCTGGGAGGCGAAAAGGTCCCAGGAAAGATCACACTCTGTTCTCTTCTTATCTGCTCTGCTCGTTGCAACGCTCGCACCAGGGACAGTAAACCCTTCTCCAGGTCTGAATAGCTGCATTCAGTATCATTGAAGGAGTGTGAGCAAAATTCTAATGGTCTCTCCGGTCCTGCTGGTCCCTTCTGCCATAAATTACAACGGGAACCATGTTCACTGAGCCCCCATTCTACATGGACAGGGTCAGTTGGATGTATGGGGCCAAGTTGTTGGAATAACCTTAGCTCCTTTATTAGTAATTGCAGAGCATTAGTGTGTTGTTCAGTCCACACCCAGGATTTACCCTTTTTTGCCAAGCTATGAAGGGGGCGAGCAATGATGGAAAAGCCAGGGATGTGTTTACGCCAATAACTTAAAGTTCCCAGGACCTGCTGTAACTCCTTCGTGCTGGAAGGATTCTGTCCATGTTCTATTTTTTCAGGGTATCCTGAGGGACAGAAGCAGCTCCCTTAATCCACCAGACCCCCAGGAATTTAACTTCCTGTGCGGGTCCCTGACACTTTGAGTCGGGTCTACGTGAGGCACCCACTAACACTTCTGCCCTAGTCATTCGCTGCTCTCCCGGCAACCAGAGGTTAATTTTTGCAGTGGGGCATGTTTTTACCACACCATCAATTCCTGTGAAGTTGACTCTGCGTCGGGTGGGATTTATACCTAGAAGTTGTGCTGTTTCGTTAGTGATTGCAGACATTTGGGCTCCGGTATCAATAATAAAATTTACCAATATCTTCCGGGGTCCAACAGGAATGACAATAACAGGTTCGGAGTCTTTATGAGAGCGCCATTGGATTGCTAGTACCTGCCCGACAGGGTTGCTCAGTGCCCTCCCCGGGGATAGGAGTGTTGTGGCTGGGACTCTGTCAAATCAATCAAGTTATGTTCCGGTGCAGAAGGCACAGTTTTCTCACGGCTTGGGGATTCTCTGGTTAGACTTTTCTCCCCAGCCGCATTATTCTTTCTAGGTAGAGATTGGACTAGCGTACGGAGATCTCCCGTAGGGTCACCGTGCAAGAATTGTCGGGGCACCCCTAATTGTAGGGCTTTACGCCACAACTCATTCCGGTCCTTATCTGGCTTAAACCTTCCCTCTGATTTAGGGTTTTGAGTGTGAGTTTGGACTTGGCGAACCTTTCGCGGGTGTTCGGAGGATTTCTCACTAGTTTGGCTGGCCCAGCCCATTCGGCGCCCATATTGATCTATTTCCTGTACATTCCAGGTGGGCATGTAGTGACGACGGCCCCGCCCATGAGCACCCCGAGCATCCCGTATACGATCTTGAGTGCGAACAAGGAACGGTTTCAGGCAACCGGGAAGACCACGGATGAGAGGGGCTAAT
Source organism: Rissa tridactyla (assembly GCF_028500815.1). Classification (NCBI taxonomy): domain Eukaryota; kingdom Metazoa; phylum Chordata; class Aves; order Charadriiformes; family Laridae; genus Rissa; species Rissa tridactyla. The sequence goes on from NW_026529646.1 coordinate 13,918, forward strand.
CGATCCGGGTCGATAGGGGCTGACATTGGGGATTTCCGAAATTCCTCTCTGTCATACATGGCTTGCAGACAAGCTGCTTTCCATACAGCCGCAAACAGATCAGAGTAGCCTGTAGCTCTAATCTCTAACGGCTCCCCCCTCTCTCGCGGATCCATACCCCCTGCCCAAAAGGCTGCTCGAGCGGTTAGGGAATAATTATGATCCCCAGGCATAGTGGTTAAAAACACTCCTGGTCCCCAAGAGTCTCCTGCTTCTTCCTCACTCAGCATAATTCTGCCCCCCCCTTCAGAAGAAACTCGCCACACATACTCAACAGCTGACTCTTCTGGTCGCCTCGAATATTTCTCCCTTATTTTTGTTAACTCGGTTGGTGTCCATGGAACGGTACGCACAGTGGTGTGAATTTCATCACCATCATCAACTGCAGTTTCAGTTTTAACCAGAGGACGTAAAGGAAAAACTTGGGATTTCAAAGTAAAAGTCCTTTCCTCCTCATCTTCTTCGTCATCCTCACTATTAGACAAAAAAATCTCCGGTCTGGGTTCCGGAATTTGGATAACACATTAACTTACGAATCTGTTGGACCTGGGTCGAGGGCTGCATTTTATCTAAGAGCCCGGTCACCCTTTCAATAACATTTTAAGTTGGCGATTTTCACTCCCAAGTTGAGCATTCCGGTTTCCTAAACATTCATTCTCACTCACAAGCTTATCGACTTGAGTTCTTAATCTTTCTCCTGTCTCCTTTTGCAAGGCTAATGATGACTTCAGCACCTCATTCTCCGATTTCAGGGTTGCATATTCTACAGCTGAAATCAGATTAGGAGCGGGGGTTTCTCTAGCTTCTTGTTGTGCACAAGATAAACAGGCGCCTAACACAGCACAAATCACACCCTTGCCTTTCCCCGCTCTGAGCTTCTGTGAAACCCGACGCTCTTCAATACGTTCCACCACTTTCTCTTCATCCTTCCAAAATTTTTGGGCCCACTCCTTCCCAGCCTGGGAAGGGGCACAATCATATTTTTGCAGCAGTTTATCCATGGCAATCCTGCCGACTACGCCAAATTCTGTTGCGTGAAACGGGGCCAAGCGGTTTTGGCAGAAGATAAACCCCCTTGCGTTCTAACACTCCTCACCGAGGTGGGAGGCCAGGTGCGGCTGGGTTTCAATTCTGAGTGATGCCCAATTCAGCACTATCAGGCCAATCGCGTTTACTATGTGTTAAACTATTACGATTTGGAGACACTAATAGTGGGCTGCACCTTCAGTCTAGTCGTGCTCCTGAACCAGCACGGCCTCTCTCAAGTTTTGGTCGCGTTCAGTGAGAAAGCGAAACGACTAGCTACTGAAACAGTGCAGTTTATTTAAACAACAGATATACAGGTTCTTTAGGATTGCCGGTGATAAATACACTGTCTGCAAAGCACGTGCAAATAAAGACATTGTTAAATAGACAAACGCGTGACAAAATTATAAACGATACAGCCTGGCTATAAATGTAGGGTAGAGATTCTCTAGAGAAATTTCTAGAGTCCCCGAGAAAGCACTCGGTGTAATCAAAGTCTTACCCAAAGGCGTCCTTATGAGGGGGAAGAAAGGCTCAGCCCGTCGACTGATCCCAGAAAACAGCGGTGGGATTCTTCGCGATGGTGTCTTCCCAGACATCCCCCCTCTCTTGGGCTATTTTTATATTATTTTTTTAACTTCAAAGTGGAGTTTGAGTGACTTTAGTCATATGTACTTTTATTATGATTAATGTACTCAAGGAGGAGTGTTCACACCTCGGGGGCGGATAGCCTCCGGGATGGAGGTGTGTTTTGATACATTGTGGTGAGCAAAGTTCGCACAAAAGGACAGCATTTCATCAACATTTGACGAAATGTTGGCTCGGGTGGCGTGTAAGCCGCTTATCAGTTCCGTAGTACCATCTCGTCCCCATATCTGCTATTCGTCACAAGGGAAGGCCACGGAACAAGCGCGTTCCGTTCCATCCCTCGTGTAGTTTCGCAAACAACCTTGTACAGGGAATCACAGCTGTTGCATTCTTCGTGTGCTAGCTGCGGCTGTATTCTACCTCAGAAGCCTCTTGATTTTATGACTTTCCTTAATGTGTGAACAATGCTGTATTTTTGTATTCTTGGCCAATTTAGTAATTATTCCACAAGAACACACATTGGTTGCCGATTTATCAACGGGTCTAATCACCACAGGCCAACTGTAATTAAAACCATCTATGTAGACTCTACCAAAGCGGACAAATACAACACTGATTGTTACAAAATTATGGAGCCAAATTCAGATTGCTGGCACAATTTCACTTTCATCAAACCTACAGTAGTGTACTGTATTTGGGGCTACAAGGGCACAGAATTGTTATTTGAATTTATGATTGACTCAAATACACCTGAACTTGCTGAAATGAATCCAGAACCTACACCCCACAAACTCTCAAAGGCTCTCTCTTCTAAGAGAAAAAAAAAAAAACCACCTCTCTCTTTTCTAAGCCCTCCATTAGACTAACTCCTTACATTTTCAACATTGGCCCTTACGTTATTAAACACACACAGGTCAACAACAGGTACTGTTTAATCCCACATATTCCCTCAAACGAGCAGAATTGTCAATGCAGATTAAAATCTCTGCGATCAAACCCACCTGCTCACCATTCCTGAGTACATCTTATGCAGAATGGTCAGCATGGTTACGCAAACGAACTCTTGCCACTTCACACGGACGGAAGAGGGATGCGACTGGTATCTTAGGAACAGGCCTGGGAGTCTTGAATAGTATAGATGCTGAGATACTTGCCAACAAACTAGTCACAACCGCTACTGATCTGGACAAATTAAGACATCCCCTACGGTCCTCTCTATTAGCATTGGGAAACCACCAACGGCTTTTATAGAATATATTGCCTCAATGGGAAGAAACGGGTGAAAAAGACCATCAGCTGATCACAGATGCACTTGGTACAACTCAAACCAATGTTTCCTTGGCTCTTAGTTGTATCCAAGCCCAATTGTGGATGCAATCTATGACAGCCGCAATCATAAGGGAAGGTAAAGAAGGCACCTTGCCCACCGAAATTCGAAAAGTAATATGGGATAACGCAATTGAATTTGAGAAAAAATTTCAGTCCAGGTGGTATCTGGTTAATTTCACCTACGATCCCACTGAGAGCAAAGCCACAGCTTTTGTCTTAACGATACGCAATGCCTCCGTATACACCACATACCCAATCATCGCACTGGGGTTGAATCACCAAGGAGCTCTACTCTATCCAACACAGCACAGAGGTTGGGCACGACAAAATGAGACTAAATGGCAAACTGCTGATGTTGACGCATGCGTTTCACGAGACCAACAAGGATTCATTTGTGAGAGTAATACTCTCAAAGCACAAGACCTTTGTCTTGACACCAACCAGAATGTTTGTCACTTTGAGACACATCCCGATGAAACCCCAGAGACTGTGCTTGACTATATTGGGAAAGGGTGCGTTAGCATGAGGTCTCCCTGTAGTCTTGTATTCAGAGATGACATAGTAATCACTCAAATCTTTGTGTTTGAACTTTACTAACACAAAGTTACGGGATGCGACTTCAATTATTAAGCTCCTGTTACGTCTTTTCAATTGCTACAACCTAATTATACGTTGATTCGAGATTGTTGCCTGCCCCTATCGGAATGAATCTCTCCCTGGTGAAGAAGCTGCTAAAACACAATGAATTGAAGCGACTCTTGAAAGAGGCCCAAGAAAATAGACAGACAACTTTGATTACCGTCCATCATCAGGTTGAAGAAATACACAAAGCGTTGGAAAGAGTGAAGAGAGGCGAAGGACATAGATGGGGAGATCCTCTTTTTGGATGGTCACCGACAGTTACAGGACTTTATAACAAGATGCTTCACTCTGTTGTTGTTTTACTAATACTCACTGTATTGTGCTTTACTTAGACAATTGTTTTGCATGTTAGACTTTGGATTATGATGAAAAGTTTAAATCGCTTGATCACTCCGCGAGAAGGATTTCCACTTGATATCCCTCACCACAAGAACACATGTGATCTTTCTTATCAGTGTTGAGTACGTCGACCTTGACTGACTGTAGACAAAGCTTTCCCTGCAGGCTCTTTGGGCGGGGGACCCATCTCCAGCCGTATGGCCATTTTTGTGCCTGGCGCGGCACCAAGTGGGAAAGGGTGGTTTTGAGGCTGAAGGCATCAGGAAAGCCTGCAGCCCCCAGGTCTGTGGGGCTACGCAAGCGGTTCCCAAAGAGCTTTAGAACAAGGCATAGTTTTCCCTGCTGGCTCTTTGGGCATGGGACCCATCTCCAGCCGTATGGCCATTTTTGTGCCTGGCGCGGCGCCAAGTGTGAAAGGGTGGCTTTGAGGCTGAAGGCAGCAGGAAAGCCCACAGCCCCCAGGTCTGTGGGGCTACGCAAGCGGTTCCCAAAGAGCTTTAGAACAAGGCATAGTTTTCCCTGCTGGCTCTCTGGGCGGGGGACCCATCTCCAGCTGTATGGCCATTTTTGTGCCTAGCGCGACGCCAAGTGGGAAAGGGTGGCTTTGAGGCTGAAGGCAGCAGCAAAGCCTGCAGCCCCCAGGTCTGTGGGGCTACGCAAGCGGTTCCCAAAGAGCTTTAGAACAAGGCATAGTTTTCCCTGCTGGCTCTTTGGGCGGGGGACCCATCTCCAGCCGTATGGCCATTTTTGAGCCTGGCGCGGCGCCAAGTGGGAAAGGGTGGTTTTGAGGCTGAAGGCAGCAGCAAAGCCTGCAGCCCTAAGGTCTGTGGGGCTACGCAAGCGGTTCCCAAAGAGCTTTAGAACAAGGCAGAGTTTTCCCTGCTGGCTCTTTGGGCGGCGGACACATGTCCAGTCGTATGGCCATTTTTGTGCCTGGCGCGGCGCCAAGTGGGAAAGGGTGGTGTCGAGTCTGAAGGCAGCAGGAAAGCCTGCAGCCCCCAGGTCTGTGGGGCTACGCAAGCGGTTCCCAAAGAGCTTTAGAACAAGGCATAGTTTTCCCTGCTGGCTCTTTGGGCGGGGGACCCATCTCCAGCCGTATGGCCATTTTTGTGCCTGATAGGGCGCCAAGTGGGAAAGGGTGGTGTCGAGGCTGAAGACAGCAGGAAAGCCCGCAGCCCCCACGTCTGTGGGGCCAAGCAAGCAGTTCCCAAAGAGCTTTAGAACAAGGCATAGTTTTCCCTGCTGGCTCTTTGGGCATGGGACCCATCTCCACCCATAGGCCATTTTTGTGCCTGATAGGGCGCCAAGTGGGAAAGGGTGGCTTTGAGGCTGAAGACAGCAGGAAAGCCTGCAGCTCCCAGGTCTGTGGGGCTATGCAAGAGGTTCCCAAAGAGCTTTAGAACAAGGCATAGTTTTCCCTGCTGGCTCTTTGGGCGGGGGACCCATCTCCAGCCGTATGGCCATTTTTGTGCCTGGCGCGGCGCCAAGTGGGAAAGGGTGGCTTTGAGGATGAAGGCAGCAGGAAAGCCCGCAGCCCCCAGGTCTGTGGGGCTACGCAAGCGGTTCCCAAAGAGCTTTAGAACAAGGCATAGTTTTCCCTGCTGGCTCTTTGGGTGGGGGACCCATCTCCAGACGTATGGCTATTTTTGAGCCTGGCGCGGTGCGTAGTGGCATAGGGTGGTGTCGAGGCTGAAGGCAGCAGGAAAGCCCGCAGCCCCCACGTCTGTGGGCCCAAGCAAGCGGTTCCCAGAGAGCTTTAGAACAAGGCATAGTTTTCCCTGCTGGCTCTTTGGGCGGGGGACCCATCTCCAGCCATATGGCCATTTTTGTGCCTGGCGCGGTGCGTAGTGGGAAAGGGTGGTTTTGAGGCTGAAGGCAGCAGGAAAGCCCGCAGCCCCCAGGTCTGTGGGGCCAAGCAAGCGGTTCCCAAAGAGCTTTAGAACAAGGCATAGTTTTCCCTGCTGGCTCTTTGGGCATGGGACCCATCTCCAGCCATAGGCCATTTTTGTGCCTGGCACGGCGCCAAGTGGGAAAGGGTAGCTTTGAGGCTGAAGGCAGCAGCAAAGCCCGCAGCCCCCAGGTCTGTGGGGCTACGCAAGCGGTTCCCAAAGAGCTTTAGAACAAGGCATAGTTTTCCCTGCTGGCTCTTTGGGCGGGGGACCCATCTCCAGCCGTATGGCCATTTTTGTGCCTGATAGGGCGCCAAGTGGGAAAGGCTGGTGTCGAGGCTGAAGGCAGCAGGAAATCCCGCAGCCCCCAGGTCTGTGGGGCTACGCAAGCGGTTCCCAAATAGCTTTAGAACAAGGCATAGTTTTCCCTGCTGGCTCTTTTGGCAGGGGACCCATCTCCAGCCGTATGGCCATTTTTGTCCCTGGCCCGGCGCCAAGTGGGAAAGGGTGGTGTTGAGGCTGAAGGCAGCAGCAAAGCCCGCAGCCCCCAGGTCTGTGGGGCTACGCAAGCAGTTCCCAAAGAGCTTTAGAACAAGGCATAGTTTTCCCTGCTGGCTCTCTGGGCGGGGGACCCATCTGCAGCCGTATGGCCATTTTTGAGCCTGGAGCAGTGCCAAGTGGGAAAGGGTGGTTTTGAGGCTGAAGGCAGCAGGAAAGCCCGCAGCCCCCAGGTCTGTGCGGCTACGCAAGCGGTTCCCAAAGAGCTTTAGAACAAGGCATAGTTTTCCCTGCTGGCTCTTTGGGCATGGGACCCATCTCCAGCCATAGGCCATTTTTGTGCTTGATAGGGCGCCAAGTGGGAAAGGGTGGCTTTGAGGCTGAAGGCAGCAGGAAAGCCTGCAGCCCCCAGGTCTGTGGGGCTACGCAAGCAGTTCCCAAAGAGCTTTAGAACAAGGCATAGTTTTCCCTGCTGGCTCTTTGGGCGGGGGACCCATCTCCAGCCATAGGCCATTTTTGTGCCTGGCCCGGCGCCCAGTGGGAAAGGGTGGCTTTGAGGCTTGAAGGCAGCAGGAAAGCCCGCAGCCCCCAGGTCTGTGGGGCTACGCAAGCGGTTCCCAAAGAGCTTTAGAACAAGGCATAGTTTTCCCTGCTGGCTCTCTGGGCGGGGGACCGATCTCCAGCCGTATGGCCATTTTTGAGCCTGGCGCGGCGCCAAGTGGGAAAGGGTTGTGTCGAGGCTAAAGGCAGCAGGAAAGCCCGCAGCCCCCAGGTCTGTGGGGCTACGCAAGCGGTTCCCAAAGAGCTTTAGAACAAGGCATACTTTTCCCTGCTGGCTCTTTGGGCGGGGGACCCATCTCCAGCCGTATGGCCATTTTTGTGCCTGGCGCAGCGCCAAGTGGGAAAGGGTGGTTTTGAGGCTGAAGGCAGCAGCAAAGCCTGCAGCCCCCAGGTCTGTGGGGCTACGCAAGCGGTTCCCAAAGAGCTTTAGAACAAGGCATAGTTTTCCCTGCTGGCTCTTTGGGCGGGGGACCCATCTCCAGCCGTATGGCCATTTTTGAGCCTGGCCGGGGGCCAAGTGGGAAAGGGTGGTTTTGAGGCTGAAGGCAGCAGGAAAGCCCGCAGCCCCCAGGTCTGTGGGGCTACGCAAGCGGTTCCCAAAGAGCTTTAGAACAAGGCATAGTTTTCCCTGCTGGCTCTCTGGGCGGGGGACCCATCTCCAGCCGTATGGCCATTTTTGAGCCTGGCGCGGCGCCAGGTGGGAAAGGGTGGCTTTGAGGCTGAAGGCAGGAGCAAAGCCTGCAGCCCCCAGGTCTGTGGTGCTACGCAAGCGGTTCCCAAAGAGCTTTAGAACAAGGCATAGTTTTCCCAGCTGGCTCTTAGGGCATGGGACCCATCTCCAGCCATAGGCCATTTTTGTGCCTGGCGCGAAGCCAAGTGGGAAAGGGTGCTGTCGAGGCTGAAGGCAGCAGGAAAGCCCGCAGCCCCAAGGTCTGTGGGGCTACGCAAGCGGTTCCCAAAGAGCTTTAGAACAAGGCATAGTTTTCCCTGCTGGCTCTTTGGGCGGGGGACCCATCTCCAGCCGTATGGCCATTTTTGTGCCTGGCCCGGCGCAAAGTGGGAAAGGGTGGTGTCGAGGCTGAAGGCAGCAGGAAAGCCCGCAGCCCCAAGGTCTGTGGGGCTACGCAAGCGGTTCCCAAAGAGCTTTAGAACAAGGCATAGTTTTCCCTGCTGGCTCTTTGGGCGGGGGACCCATCTCCAGCCGTACGGCCATTTTTGTGCCTGGCGCGGCGCCAAGAGGGAAAGGGTGGTGTCGAGGCTAAAGGCAGCAGGAAAGCCCGCAGCCCCCAGGTCTGTGGGGCTACGCAAGCGGTTCCCAAAGAGCTTTAGAACAAGGCATAGTTTTCCCTGCTGGCTCTTTGGGCGGGGGACCCATCTCCAGCCGTATGGCCATTTTTGTGCATGGCGCAGCGCCAAGTGGGAAATGGTGGTATCGAGGCTGAAGGCAGCAGGAAAGCCCGCAGCCCCCAGGTCTGTGGGGCTACGCAAGCGGTTCCCAAAGAGCTTTAGAACAAGGCATAGTTTTCCCTGCTGGCTCTTTGGGCATGGGACTCATCTCCACCCATAGGCCATTTTTGTGCCTGATAGGGCGCCAAGTGGGAAAGGGTGGCTTTGAGGCTGAAGACAGCAGGAAAGCCTGCAGCCCCCAGGTCTGTGGGGCTACGCAAGCGGTTCCCAAAGAGCTTTAGAACAAGGCATAGTTTTCCCTGCTGGCTCTTTGGGTGGGGGACCCATCTCCAGCCGTATGGCTATTTTTGTGCCTGACGCGGTGCGTAGTGGCATAGGGTGGTTTTGAGGCTGAAGGCAGCAGGAAAGCCCGCAGCCCCCACGTCTGTGGGGCTACGCAAGCGGTTCCCAAAGAGCTTTAGAACAAGGCAGAGTTTTCCCTGCTGGCTCTTTGGGCGGCGGACACATGTCCAGTCGTATGGCCATTTTTGTGCCTGGCGCGGCGCCAAGTGGGAAAGGGTGGTGTCGAGTCTGAAGGCAGCAGGAAAGCCTGCAGCCCCCAGGTCTGTGGGGCTATGGAAGCGGTTCCCAAAGAGCTTTAGAACAAGGAATAGTTTTCCCTGCTGGCTCTTTGGGCGGGGGACCCATCTCCAGACGTATGGCTATTTTTGTGCCTGGTGCGGTGCGTAGTGTCATAGGGTGGTTTTGAGGCTGAAGGCAGCAGGAAAGCCCGCAGCCCCCAGGTTCGTGGGCCCAAGCAAGCGGTTCCCAGAGAGCTTTAGAACAAGGCATAGTTTTCCCTGCTGGCTCTTTGGGCATGGGACCCATCTCCACCCATAGGCCATTTTTGTGCCTGATAGGGCGCCAAGTGGGAAAGGGTGGCTTTGAGGCTGAAGACAGCAGGAAAGCCTGCAGCTCCCAGGTCTGTGGGGCTATGCAAGCGGTTCCCAAAGAGCTTTAGAACAAGGCATATTTTTCCCTGCTGGCTCTTTGGGCGGGGGACCCATCTCCAGCCGTATGGCCATTTTTGTGCCTGGCGCGGCGCCAAGTGGGAAAGGGTGGTGTCGAGGCTGAAGGCAGCAGGAAAGCCCGCAGCCCCCAGGTCTGTGGGGCTACGCAAGCGGTTCCCAAAGAGCTTTAGAACAAGGCATAGTTTTCCCTGCTGGCTCTTTGGGTGGGGGACCCATCTCCAGACGTATGGCTATTTTTGTGCCTGGCGCGGTGCGTAGTGGCATAGGGTGGTTTTGAGGCTGAAGGCAGCAGGAAAGCCCGCAGCCCCCACGTCTGTGGGCCCAAGCAAGCGGTTCCCAGAGAGCTTTAGAACAAGGCATAGTTTTCCCTGCTGGCTCTTTGGGCGGGGGACCAACTCCAGCCATATGGCCATTTTTGTGCCTGGCGCGGTGCGTAGTGGGAAAGGGTGGTTTTGAGGCTGAAGGCAGCAGGAAAGCCCGCAGCCCCCAGGTCTGTGGGGCCAAGCAAGCGGTTCCCAAAGAGCTTTAGAACAAGGCATAGTTTTCCCTGCTGGCTGTTTGGGCATGGGACCCAGCTCCAGCCATAGGCCATTTTTGTGCCTGGCGCGGCGCCAAGTGGGAAAGGGTGGCTTTGAGGCTGAAGGCAGCAGCAAAGCCCGCAGCCCCCAGGTCTGTGGGGCTACGCAAGCGGTTCCCAAAGAGCTTTAGAACAAGGCATAGTTTTCCCTGCTGGCTCTTTGGGCGGGGGACCCATCTCCAGCCGTATGGCCATTTTTGTGCCTGGCGCGGCGCCAAGTGGGAAAGGGTGGCTTTGAGGCTGAAGACAGCAGGAAAGCCTGCAGCCCCCAGGTCTGTGGGGCTATGCAAGCGGTTCCCAAAGAGCTTTAGAACAAGGCATAGTTTTCCCTGCTGGCTCTTTGGGCGGGGGACCCATCTCCAGCCGTATGGCCATTTTTGTGCCTGGCGCGGCGCCAAGTGGGAAAGGGTGGTGTCGAGGCTGAAGGCAGCAGGAAAGCCCGCAGTCCCCAGGTCTGTGGGGCTACGCAAGCGGTTCCCAAAGAGCTTTAGAACAAGGCATAGTTTTCCCTGCTGGCTCTCTGGGCGGGGACCCATCTCCAGCCGTATGGCCATTTTTGTGCCTGGCGCGGCGCCAGGGGGGAAAGGGTGGCTTTGAGGCTGAAGGCAGGAGCAAAGCCTGCAGCCCCCAGGTCTGTGGGGCTACGCAAGCGGTTCCCAAAGAGCTTTAGAACAAGGCATAGTTTTCCCTGCTGGCTCTTAGGGCGGGGGACCCATCTCCAGCCGTATGGCCATTTTTGAGCCTGGCGCGGCGCCAAGTGGGAAAGGGTGGTGTCGAGGCTGAAGGCAGCAGGAAAGCCCGCAGCCCCCAGGTCTGTGGGGCTACGCAAGCGGTTCCCAAAGAGCTTTAGAACAAGGCATAGTTTTCCCTGCTCGCTCTTTGGGCGGGGGACCCATCTCCAGCCGTATGGCCATTTTTGTGCCTGGCGAAGCCCCAAGAGGGAAAGGGTGGCTTTGAATCTGAAGGCAGCAGGAAAGCCCGCAGCCCCCAGGTCTGTGGGTCTATGCAAGCGGTTCCCAAAGAGCTTTAGAACAAGGCATAGTTTTCCCTGCTGGCTCTTTTGGCAGGGGACCCATCTCCAGCCGTATGGCCATTTTTGTCCCTGGCCCGGCGCCAAGTGGGAAAGGGTGGTGTTGAGGCTGAAGGCAGCAGCAAAGACTGCAGCCCCCAGGTCTGTGGGGCCAAGCAAGCGGTTCCCAAAGAGCTTTAGAACAAGGCATAGTTTTCCCTGCTGGCTCTTTGGGCGGGGGACCCATCTCCAGCCGTATGGCCATTTTTGTGCCTGGCGCGGCGCCAAGTGGGAAAGGGTGGCTTTGAGGCTGAAGGCAGCAGCAAAGCCCGCAGCCCCCAGGTCTGTGGGGCTACGCAAGCGGTTCCCAAAGAGCTTTAGAACAAGGCATAGTTTTCCCTGCTGGCTCTTTGGGCGGGGGACCCATCTCCAGCCGTATGGCCATTTTTGTGCCTGGCCCGGCGCCAAGTGGGAAAGGGTGGCTTTGAGGCTGAAGGCAGCAGCAAAGCCTGCAGCCCCCAGGTCTGTGGGGCTACGCAAGCGGTTCCCAAAGAGCTTTAGAACAAGGCATAGTTTTCCCTGCTGGCTCTCTGGGCGGGGGACCCATCTGCAGCCGTATGGCCATTTTTGAGCCTGGAGCAGTGCCAAGTGGGAAAGGGTGGTTTTGAGGCTGAAGGCAGCAGGAAAGCCCGCAGCCCCCACGTCTGTGGGGCTACGCAAGCGGTTCCCAAAGAGCTTTAGAACAAGGCATAGTTTTCCCTGCTGGCTCTTTGGGCGGGGGACCCATCTCCAACCGTATGGCCATTTTTGTGCCTGGCGCGGCGCCAAGTGGGAAAGGGTGGTGTCGAGGCTGAAGGCAGCAGGAAAGCCCGCAGCCCCCACGTCTGTGGGCCCAAGCAAGCGGTTCCCAAAGAGCTTTAGAACAAGGCATAGTTTTCCCTGCTGGCTCTTTGGGCATGGGACCCATCTCCACCCATAGGCCATTTTTGTGCTTGATAGGGCGCCAAGTGGGAAAGGGTGGCTTTGAGGCTGAAGGCAGCAGGAAAGCCTGCAGCCCCCAGCTCTGTGGGGCTACACAAGCAGTTCCCAAAGAGCTTTAGAACAAGGCATAGTTTTCCCTGCTGGCTCTTTGTTCGGGGGACCCATCTCCAGCCATAGGCCATTTTTGTGCCTGGCCCGGCGCCCAGTGGGAAAGGGTGGCTTTGAGGCTTGAAGGCAGCAGGAAAGCCCGCAGCCCCCAGGTCTGTGGGGCTACGCAAGCGGTTCCCAAAGAGCTTTAGAACAAGGCATAGTTTTCCCTGCTGGCTCTCTGGGCGGGGGACCCATCTCCAGCCGTATGGCCATTTTTGAGCCTGGCGCGGCGCCAAGTGGGAAAGGGTTGTGTCGAGGCTAAAGGCAGCAGGAAAGCCCGCAGCCCCCAGGTCTGTGGGGCTACGCAAGCGGTTCCCAAAGAGCTTTAGAACAAGGCATAATTTTCCCTGCTGGCTCTTTGGGCGGGGGACCCATCTCCAGCCGTATGGCCATTTTTGTGCCTGGCGCGGCGCCAAGTGGGAAAGGGTGGCTTTGAGGCTGAAGGCAGCAGCAAAGCCCGCAGCCCCCAGGTCTGTGGGGCTACGCAAGCGGTTCCCAAAGAGCTTTAGAACAAGGCATAGTTTTCCCTGCTGGCTCTTTGGGCGGGGGACACATCTCCAGCCGTATGGCCATTTTTGTGCCTGATAGGGCGCCAAGTGGGAAAGGGTGGTGTCGAGGCTGAAGGCAGCAGGAAAGCCCGCAGCCCCCAGGTCTGTGGGGCTACGCAAGCGGTTCCCAAAGAGCTTTAGAACAAGGCATAGTTTTCCCTGCTGGCTCTTTGGGCGGGGGACACATCTCCAGCCGTATGGCCATTTTTGTGCCTGATAGGGCGCCAAGTGGGAAAGGGTGGCTTTGAGGCTGAAGACAGCAGGAAAGCCTGCAGCCCCCAGGTCTGTGGGGCTATGCAAGCGGTTCCCAAAGAGCTTTAGAACAAGGCATAGTTTTCCCTGCTGGCTCTTTGGGCGGGGGACCCATCTCCAGCCGTATGGCCATTTTTGTGCCTGGCGCGGCGCCAAGTGGGAAAGGGTGGTGTCGAGGCTGAAGGCAGCAGGAAAGCCCGCAGTCCCCAGGTCTGTGGGGCTACGCAAGCGGTTCCCAAAGAGCTTTAGAACAAGGCATAGTTTTCCCTGCTGGCTCTCTGGGCGGGGACCCATCTCCAGCCGTATGGCCATTTTTGAGCCTGGCGCGGCGCCAGGTGGGAAAGGGTGGCTTTGAGGCTGAAGGCAGGAGCAAAGCCTGCAGCCCCCAGGTCTGTGGGGCTACGCAAGCGGTTCCCAAAGAGCTTTAGAACAAGGCATAGTTTTCCCTGCTGGCTCTTAGGGCGGGGGACCCATCTCCAGCCGTATGGCCATTTTTGAGCCTGGCGCGGCGCCAAGTGGGAAAGGGTGGTGTCGAGGCTGAAGGCAGCAGGAAAGCCCGCAGCCCCCAGGTCTGTGGGGCTACGCAAGCGGTTCCCAAAGAGCTTTAGAACAAGGCATAGTTTTCGCTGCTCGCTCTTTGGGCGGGGGACCCATCTCCAGCCGTATGGCCATTTTTGTGCCTGGCGAAGCCCCAAGAGGGAAAGGGTGGCTTTGAATCTGAAGGCAGCAGGAAAGCCCGCAGCCCCCAGGTCTGTGGGGCTACGCAAGCGGTTCCCAAAGAGCTTTAGAACAAGGCATAGTTTTCCCTGCTGGCTCTTTGGGCGGGGGACCCATCTCCAGCCGTATGGCCATTTTTGTCCCTGGCCCGGCGCCAAGTGGGAAAGGGTGGTGTTGAGGCTGAAGGCAGCAGCAAAGACTGCAGCCCCCAGGTCTGTGGGGCCAAGCAAGCGGTTCCCAAAGAGCTTTAGAACAAGGCATAGTTTTCCCTGCTGGCTCTTTGGGCGGGGGACCCATCTCCAGCCGTATGGCCATTTTTGTGCCTGGCACGGCGCCAAGTGGGAAAGGGTGGCTTTGAGGCTGAAGGCAGCAGCAAAGCCCGCAGCCCCCAGGTCTGTGGGGCTACGCAAGCGGTTCCCAAAGAGCTTTAGAACAAGGCATAGTTTTCCCTGCTGGCTCTTAGGGCGGGGGACCCATCTCCAGCCGTATGGCCATTTTTGTGCCTGGCGCGGCGCCAAGTGGGAAAGGGTGGTGTCGAGGCTGAAGGCAGCAGGAAAGCCCGCAGCCCCCACGTCTGTGGGGCTACGCAAGCGGTTCCCAAAGAGCTTTAGAACAAGGCATAGTTTTCCCTGCTGGCTCTTTGGGCCTGGGACCCATCTCCAGCCATAGGCCATTTTTGTGCTTGATAGGGCGCCAAGTGGGAAAGGGTGGCTTTGAGGCTGAAGGCAGCAGGAAAGCCTGCAGCCCCCAGGTCTGTGGGGCTACGCAAGCAGTTCCCAAAGAGCTTTAGAACAAGGCATAGTTTTCCCTGCTGGCTCTTTGTTCGGGGGACCCATCTCCAGCCATAGGCCATTTTTGTGCCTGGCCCGGCGCCCAGTGGGAAAGGGTGGCTTTGAGGCTTGAAGGCAGCAGGAAAGCCCGCAGCCCCCAGGTCTGTGGGGCTACGCAAGCGGTTCCCAAAGAGCTTTAGAACAAGGCATAGTTTTCCCTGCTGGCTCTCTGGGCGGGGGACCCATCTCCAGCCGTATGGCCATTTTTGAGCCTGGCGCGGCGCCAAGTGGGAAAGGGTTGTGTCGAGGCTAAAGGCAGCAGGAAAGCCCGCAGCCCCCAGGTCTGTGGGGCTACGCAAGCGGTTCCCAAAGAGCTTTAGAACAAGGCATAATTTTCCCTGCTGGCTCTTTGGGCGGGGGACCCATCTCCAGCCGTATGGCCATTTTTGTGCCTGGCGCAGCGCCAAGTGGGAAAGGGTGGTTTTGAGGCTGAAGGCAGCAGCAAAGCCTGCAGCCCCCAGGTCTGTGGGGCTACGCAAGCGGTTCCCAAAGAGCTTTAGAACAAGGCATAGTTTTCCCTGCTGGCTCTTTGGGCGGGGGACCCATCTCCAGCCGTATGGCCATTTTTGTGCCTGGCCGGGGGCCAAGTGGGAAAGGGTGGTTTTGAGGCTGAAGGCAGCAGGAAAGCCCGCAGCCCCCAGGTCTGTGGGGCTACGCAAGCGGTTCCCAAAGAGCTTTAGAACAAGGCATAGTTTTCCCTGCTGGCTCTTTGGGCATGGGACCCATCTCCAGCCATAGGCCATTTTTGTGCTTGATAGGGCGCCAAGTGGGAAAGGGTTGCTTTGAGGCTGAAGACAGCAGGAAAGCCCGCAGCCCCCAGGTCTGTGGGGCTACGCAAGCGGTTCCCAAAGAGCTTTAGAACAAGGCATAGTTTTCCCTGCTGGCTCTCTGGGCGGGGGACCCATCTCCAGCCGTATGGCCATTTTTGAGGCTGGCGCGGCGCCAGGTGGGAAAGGGTGGCTTTGAGGCTGAAGGCAGGAGCAAAGCCTGCAGCCCCCAGGTCTGTGGTGCTACGCAAGCGGTTCCCAAAGAGCTTTAGAACAAGGCATAGTTTTCCCAGCTGGCTCTTAGGGCATGGGACCCATCTCCAGCCATAGGCCATTTTTGTGCCTGGCGCGAAGCCAAGTGGGAAAGGGTGCTGTCGAGGCTGAAGGCAGCAGGAAAGCCCGCAGCCCCAAGGTCTGTGGGGCTACGCAAGCGGTTCCCAAAGAGCTTTAGAACAAGGCATAGTTTTCCCTGCTGGCTCTTTGGGCGGGGGACCCATCTCCAGCCGTATGGCCATTTTTGTGCCTGGCCCGGCGCAAAGTGGGAAAGGGTGGCTTTGAGGCTGAAGGCAGCAGGAAAGCCCGCAGCCCCCAGGTCTGTGCGGCTACGCAAGCGGTTCCCAAAGAGCTTTAGAACAAGGCATAGTTTTCCCTGCTGGCTCTTTGGGCGGGGGACCCATCTCCAGCCATACGGCCATTTTTGTGCCTGGCGCGGCGCCAAGAGGGAAAGGGTGGTGTCGAGGCTAAAGGCAGCAGGAAAGCCCGCAGCCCCCAGGTCTGTGGGGCTACGCAAGCGGTTCCCAAAGAGCTTTAGAACAAGGCATAGTTTTCCCTGCTGGCTCTTTGGGCATGGGACCCATCTCCACCCATAGGCCATTTTTGTGCCTGATAGGGCGCCAAGTGGGAAAGGGTGGCTTTGAGGCTGAAGACAGCAGGAAAGCCTGCAGCCCCCAGGTCTGTGGGGCTACGCAAGCGGTTCCCAAAGAGCTTTAGAACAAGGCATAGTTTTCCCTGCTGGCTCTTTGGGTGGGGGACCCATCTCCAGCCGTATGGCTATTTTTGTGCCTGACGCGGTGCGTAGTGGCATAGGGTGGTTTTGAGGCTGAAGGCAGCAGGAAAGCCCGCAGCCCCCACGTCTGTGGGGCCAAGCAAGCGGTTCCCAAAGAGCTTTAGAACAAGGCATAGTTTTCCCAGCTGGCTCTTTGGGCGGGGGACCCATCTCCAGCCGTATGGCCATTTTTGTGCCTGGCGCGGTGCGTAGTGGGAAAGGGGGGTTTTGAGGCTGAAGGCAGCAGGAAAGCCCGCAGCCCCCAGGTCTGTGGGGCTACGCAAGCGGTTCCCAAAGAGCTTTAGAACAAGGCATAATTTTCCCTGCTGGCTCTTTGTGCGGGGGACCCATCTCCAGCCGTACGGCCATTTTTGTGCCTGGCGCGGCGCCAAGTGGGTAAGGGTGGTGTCGAGGCTGAAGGCAGCAGCAAAGCCTGCAGCCCCCAGGTCTGTGGGGCCAAGCAAGCGGTTCCCAAAGAGCTTTAGAACAAGGCATAGTTTTCCCTGCTGGCTCTTTGGGCATGGGACCCATCTCCAGCCGTATGGCCATTTTTGTCCCTGGCCCGGCGCCAAGTGGGAAAGGGTGGCTTTGAGGCTGAAGGCAGCAGGAAAGGCCGCAGCCCCCAGGTCTGTGGGGCTACGCAAGCGGTTCCCAAAGAGCTTTAGAACAAGGCATAGTTTTCCCTGCTCGCTCTTAGGGCATGGGACCCATCTCCAGCCATAGGCCATTTTTGTGCCTGGCGCGAAGCCAAGTGGGAAAGGGTGCTGTCGAGGCTGAAGGCAGCAGGAAAGCCCGCAGCCCCCAGGTCTGTGGGGCTACGCAAGCGGTTCCCAAAGAGCTTTAGAACAAGGCATAGTTTTCCCTGCTGGCTCTTTGGGCGGGGGACCCATCTCCAGCCGTATGGCCATTTTTGTGCCTGGCGCGGCGCCAAGTGGGAAAGGGTGGTGTCGAGGCTGAAGGCAGCAGGAAAGCCCGCAGCCCCCACGTCTGTGGGGCCAAGCAAGCGGTTCCCAAAGAGCTTTAGAACAAGGCATAGTTTTCCCTGCTGGCTCTTTGGGCGGGGGACACATCTCCAGACGTATGGCTATTTTTTGCCTGGCGCGGTGCGTAGTGGCATAGGGTGGTTTTGAGGCTGAAGGCAGCAGGAAAGCCCGCAGCCCCCAGGTCTGTGGGCCCAAGCAAGCGGTTCCCAGAGAGCTTTAGAACAAGGCATAGTTTTCCCTGCTGGCTCTTTGGGCATGGGACCCATCTCCACCCATAGGCCATTTTTGTGCCTGATAGGGCGCCAAGTGGGAAAGGGTGGCTTTGAGGCTGAAGACAGCAGGAAAGCCTGCAGCTCCCAGGTCTGTGGGGCTATGCAAGCGGTTCCCAAAGAGCTTTAGAACAAGGCATATTTTTCCCTGCTGGCTCTTTGGGCGGGGGACCCATCTCCAGCCGTATGGCCATTTTTGTGCCTGGCGCGGCGCCAAGTGGGAAAGGGTGGTGTCGAGGCTGAAGGCAGCAGGAAAGCCCGCAGCCCCCAGGTCTGTGGGGCTACGCAAGCGGTTCCCAAAGAGCTTTAGAACAAGGCATAGTTTTCCCTGCTGGCTCTTTGGGTGGGGGACCCATCTCCAGACGTATGGCTATTTTTGTGCCTGGCGCGGTGCGTAGTGGCATAGGGTGGTTTTGAGGCTGAAGGCAGCAGGAAAGCCCGCAGCCCCCACGTCTGTGGGCCCAAGCAAGCGGTTCCCAGAGAGCTTTAGAACAAGGCATAGTTTTCCCTGCTGGCTCTTTGGGCGGGGGACCAACTCCAGCCATATGGCCATTTTTGTGCCTGGCGCGGTGCGTAGTGGGAAAGGGTGGTTTTGAGGCTGAAGGCAGCAGGAAAGCCCGCAGCCCCCAGGTCTGTGGGGCCAAGCAAGCGGTTCCCAAAGAGCTTTAGAACAAGGCATAGTTTTCCCTGCTGGCTCTTTGGGCATGGGACCCATCTCCACCCATAGGCCATTTTTGTGCCTGATAGGGCGCCAAGTGGGAAAGGGTGGCTTTGAGGCTGAAGACAGCAGGAAAGCCTGCAGCTCCCAGGTCTGTGGGGCTATGCAAGCGGTTCCCAAAGAGCTTTAGAACAAGGCATATTTTTCCCTGCTGGCTCTTTGGGCGGGGGACCCATCTCCAGCCGTATGGCCATTTTTGTGCCTGGCGCGGCGCCAAGTGGGAAAGGGTGGTGTCGAGGCTGAAGGCAGCAGGAAAGCCCGCAGCCCCCAGGTCTGTGGGGCTACGCAAGCGGTTCCCAAAGAGCTTTAGAACAAGGCATAGTTTTCCCTGCTGGCTCTTTGGGTGGGGGACCCATCTCCAGACGTATGGCTATTTTTGTGCCTGGCGCGGTGCGTAGTGGCATAGGGTGGTTTTGAGGCTGAAGGCAGCAGGAAAGCCCGCAGCCCCCACGTCTGTGGGCCCAAGCAAGCGGTTCCCAGAGAGCTTTAGAACAAGGCATAGTTTTCCCTGCTGGCTCTTTGGGCGGGGGACCAACTCCAGCCATATGGCCATTTTTGTGCCTGGCGCGGTGCGTAGTGGGAAAGGGTGGTTTTGAGGCTGAAGGCAGCAGGAAAGCCCGCAGCCCCCAGGTCTGTGGGGCCAAGCAAGCGGTTCCCAAAGAGCTTTAGAACAAGGCATAGTTTTCCCTGCTGGCTCTTTGGGCATGGGACCCAGCTCCAGCCATAGGCCATTTTTGTGCCTGGCGCGGCGCCAAGTGGGAAAGGGTGGCTTTGAGGCTGAAGGCAGCAGGAAAGCCCGCAGCCCCCAGGTCTGTGGGGCTACGCAAGCGGTTCCCAAAGAGCTTTAGAACAAGGCATAGTTTTCCCTGCTGGCTCTTTGGGCGGGGGACCCATCTCCAGCCGTATGGCCATTTTTGTGCCTGGCGCGGCGCCAAGTGGGAAAGGGTGGCTTTGAGGCTGAAGACAGCAGGAAAGCCTGCAGCCCCCAGGTCTGTGGGGCTATGCAAGCGGTTCCCAAAGAGCTTTAGAACAAGGCATAGTTTTCCCTGCTGGCTCTTTGGGCGGGGGACCCATCTCCAGCCGTATGGCCATTTTTGTGCCTGGCGCGGCGCCAAGTGGGAAAGGGTGGTTTTGAGGCTGAAGGCAGCAGGAAAGCCCGCAGTCCCCAGGTCTGTGGGGCTACGCAAGCGGTTCCCAAAGAGCTTTAGAACAAGGCATAATTTTCCCTGCTGGCTCTCTGGGCGGGGACCCATCTCCAGCCGTATGGCCATTTTTGTGCCTGGCGCGGCGCCAGGGGGGAAAGGGTGGCTTTGAGGCTGAAGGCAGGAGCAAAGCCTGCAGCCCCCAGGTCTGTGGGGCTACGCAAGCGGTTCCCAAAGAGCTTTAGAACAAGGCATAGTTTTCCCTGCTGGCTCTTAGGGCGGGGGACCCATCTCCAGCCGTATGGCCATTTTTGAGCCTGGCGCGGCGCCAAGTGGGAAAGGGTGGTGTCGAGGCTGAAGGCAGCAGGAAAGCCCGCAGCCCCCAGGTCTGTGGGGCTACGCAAGCGGTTCCCAAAGAGCTTTAGAACAAGGCATAGTTTTCCCTGCTCGCTCTTTGGGCGGGGGACCCATCTCCAGCCGTATGGCCATTTTTGTGCCTGGCGAAGCCCCAAGAGGGAAAGGGTGGCTTTGAATCTGAAGGCAGCAGGAAAGCCCGCAGCCCCCAGGTCTGTGGGTCTATGCAAGCGGTTCCCAAAGAGCTTTAGAACAAGGCATAGTTTTCCCTGCTGGCTCTTTTGGCAGGGGACCCATCTCCAGCCGTATGGCCATTTTTGTCCCTGGCCCGGCGCCAAGTGGGAAAGGGTGGTGTTGAGGCTGAAGGCAGCAGCAAAGACTGCAGCCCCCAGGTCTGTGGGGCCAAGCAAGCGGTTCCCAAAGAGCTTTAGAACAAGGCATAGTTTTCCCTGCTGGCTCTTTGGGCGGGGGACCCATCTCCAGCCGTATGGCCATTTTTGTGCCTGGCGCGGCGCCAAGTGGGAAAGGGTGGCTTTGAGGCTGAAGGCAGCAGCAAAGCCCGCAGCCCCCAGGTCTGTGGGGCTACGCAAGCGGTTCCCAAAGAGCTTTAGAACAAGGCATAGTTTTCCCTGCTGGCTCTTTGGGCGGGGGACCCATCTCCAGCCGTATGGCCATTTTTGTGCCTGGCCCGGCGCCAAGTGGGAAAGGGTGGCTTTGAGGCTGAAGGCAGCAGCAAAGCCTGCAGCCCCCAGGTCTGTGGGGCTACGCAAGCGGTTCCCAAAGAGCTTTAGAACAAGGCATAGTTTTCCCTGCTGGCTCTCTGGGCGGGGGACCCATCTGCAGCCGTATGGCCATTTTTGAGCCTGGAGCAGTGCCAAGTGGGAAAGGGTGGTTTTGAGGCTGAAGGCAGCAGGAAAGCCCGCAGCCCCCACGTCTGTGGGGCTACGCAAGCGGTTCCCAAAGAGCTTTAGAACAAGGCATAGTTTTCCCTGCTGGCTCTTTGGGCGGGGGACCCATCTCCAACCGTATGGCCATTTTTGTGCCTGGCGCGGCGCCAAGTGGGAAAGGGTGGTGTCGAGGCTGAAGGCAGCAGGAAAGCCCGCAGCCCCCAGGTCTGTGGGGCTACGCAAGCGGTTCCCAAAGAGCTTTAGAACAAGGCATAGTTTTCCCTGCTCGCTCTTTGGGCGGGGGACCCATCTCCAGCCGTATGGCCATTTTTGTGCCTGGCGAAGCCCCAAGAGGGAAAGGGTGGCTTTGAATCTGAAGGCAGCAGGAAAGCCCGCAGCCCCCAGGTCTGTGGGTCTATGCAAGCGGTTCCCAAAGAGCTTTAGAACAAGGCATAGTTTTCCCTGCTGGCTCTTTGGGCGGGGGACACATCTCCAGCCGTATGGCCATTTTTGTGCCTGATAGGGCGCCAAGTGGGAAAGGGTGGTGTCGAGGCTGAAGGCAGCAGGAAAGCCCGCAGCCCCCAGGTCTGTGGGGCTACGCAAGCGGTTCCCAAAGAGCTTTAGAACAAGGCATAGTTTTCCCTGCTGGCTCTTTGGGCGGGGGACACATCTCCAGCCGTATGGCCATTTTTGTGCCTGATAGGGCGCCAAGTGGGAAAGGGTGGCTTTGAGGCTGAAGACAGCAGGAAAGCCTGCAGCCCCCAGGTCTGTGGGGCTATGCAAGCGGTTCCCAAAGAGCTTTAGAACAAGGCATAGTTTTCCCTGCTGGCTCTTTGGGCGGGGGACCCATCTCCAGCCGTATGGCCATTTTTGTGCCTGGCGCGGCGCCAAGTGGGAAAGGGTGGTGTCGAGGCTGAAGGCAGCAGGAAAGCCCGCAGCCCCCAGGTCTGTGGGGCTACGCAAGCGGTTCCCAAAGAGCTTTAGAACAAGGCATAGTTTTCCCTGCTGGCTCTCTGGGCGGGGACCCATCTCCAGCCGTATGGCCATTTTTGAGCCTGGCGCGGCGCCAGGTGGGAAAGGGTGGCTTTGAGGCTGAAGGCAGGAGCAAAGCCTGCAGCCCCCAGGTCTGTGGGGCTACGCAAGCGGTTCCCAAAGAGCTTTAGAACAAGGCATAGTTTTCCCTGCTGGCTCTTAGGGCGGGGGACCCATCTCCAGCCGTATGGCCATTTTTGAGCCTGGCGCGGCGCCAAGTGGGAAAGGGTGGTGTCGAGGCTGAAGGCAGCAGGAAAGCCCGCAGCCCCCAGGTCTGTGGGGCTACGCAAGCGGTTCCCAAAGAGCTTTAGAACAAGGCATAGTTTTCGCTGCTCGCTCTTTGGGCGGGGGACCCATCTCCAGCCGTATGGCCATTTTTGTGCCTGGCGAAGCCCCAAGAGGGAAAGGGTGGCTTTGAATCTGAAGGCAGCAGGAAAGCCCGCAGCCCCCAGGTCTGTGGGGCTACGCAAGCGGTTCCCAAAGAGCTTTAGAACAAGGCATAGTTTTCCCTGCTGGCTCTTTGGGCGGGGGACCCATCTCCAGCCGTATGGCCATTTTTGTCCCTGGCCCGGCGCCAAGTGGGAAAGGGTGGTGTTGAGGCTGAAGGCAGCAGCAAAGACTGCAGCCCCCAGGTCTGTGGGGCCAAGCAAGCGGTTCCCAAAGAGCTTTAGAACAAGGCATAGTTTTCCCTGCTGGCTCTTTGGGCGGGGGACCCATCTCCAGCCGTATGGCCATTTTTGTGCCTGGCACGGCGCCAAGTGGGAAAGGGTGGCTTTGAGGCTGAAGGCAGCAGCAAAGCCCGCAGCCCCCAGGTCTGTGGGGCTACGCAAGCGGTTCCCAAAGAGCTTTAGAACAAGGCATAGTTTTCCCTGCTGGCTCTTAGGGCGGGGGACCCATCTCCAGCCGTATGGCCATTTTTGTGCCTGGCGCGGCGCCAAGTGGGAAAGGGTGGTGTCGAGGCTGAAGGCAGCAGGAAAGCCCGCAGCCCCCACGTCTGTGGGGCTACGCAAGCGGTTCCCAAAGAGCTTTAGAACAAGGCATAGTTTTCCCTGCTGGCTCTTTGGGCCTGGGACCCATCTCCAGCCATAGGCCATTTTTGTGCTTGATAGGGCGCCAAGTGGGAAAGGGTGGCTTTGAGGCTGAAGGCAGCAGGAAAGCCTGCAGCCCCCAGGTCTGTGGGGCTACGCAAGCAGTTCCCAAAGAGCTTTAGAACAAGGCATAGTTTTCCCTGCTGGCTCTTTGTTCGGGGGACCCATCTCCAGCCATAGGCCATTTTTGTGCCTGGCCCGGCGCCCAGTGGGAAAGGGTGGCTTTGAGGCTTGAAGGCAGCAGGAAAGCCCGCAGCCCCCAGGTCTGTGGGGCTACGCAAGCGGTTCCCAAAGAGCTTTAGAACAAGGCATAGTTTTCCCTGCTGGCTCTCTGGGCGGGGGACCCATCTCCAGCCGTATGGCCATTTTTGAGCCTGGCGCGGCGCCAAGTGGGAAAGGGTTGTGTCGAGGCTAAAGGCAGCAGGAAAGCCCGCAGCCCCCAGGTCTGTGGGGCTACGCAAGCGGTTCCCAAAGAGCTTTAGAACAAGGCATAATTTTCCCTGCTGGCTCTTTGGGCGGGGGACCCATCTCCAGCCGTATGGCCATTTTTGAGGCTGGCGCGGCGCCAGGTGGGAAAGGGTGGCTTTGAGGCTGAAGGCAGGAGCAAAGCCTGCAGCCCCCAGGTCTGTGGTGCTACGCAAGCGGTTCCCAAAGAGCTTTAGAACAAGGCATAGTTTTCCCAGCTGGCTCTTAGGGCATGGGACCCATCTCCAGCCATAGGCCATTTTTGTGCCTGGCGCGAAGCCAAGTGGGAAAGGGTGCTGTCGAGGCTGAAGGCAGCAGGAAAGCCCGCAGCCCCAAGGTCTGTGGGGCTACGCAAGCGGTTCCCAAAGAGCTTTAGAACAAGGCATAGTTTTCCCTGCTGGCTCTTTGGGCGGGGGACCCATCTCCAGCCGTATGGCCATTTTTGTGCCTGGCCCGGCGCAAAGTGGGAAAGGGTGGCTTTGAGGCTGAAGGCAGCAGGAAAGCCCGCAGCCCCCAGGTCTGTGCGGCTACGCAAGCGGTTCCCAAAGAGCTTTAGAACAAGGCATAGTTTTCCCTGCTGGCTCTTTGGGCGGGGGGACCCATCTCCAGCCATACGGCCATTTTTGTGCCTGGCGCGGCGCCAAGAGGGAAAGGGTGGTGTCGAGGCTAAAGGCAGCAGGAAAGCCCGCAGCCCCCAGGTCTGTGGGGCTACGCAAGCGGTTCCCAAAGAGCTTTAGAACAAGGCATAGTTTTCCCTGCTGGCTCTTTGGGCATGGGACCCATCTCCACCCATAGGCCATTTTTGTGCCTGATAGGGCGCCAAGTGGGAAAGGGTGGCTTTGAGGCTGAAGACAGCAGGAAAGCCTGCAGCCCCCAGGTCTGTGGGGCTACGCAAGCGGTTCCCAAAGAGCTTTAGAACAAGGCATAGTTTTCCCTGCTGGCTCTTTGGGTGGGGGACCCATCTCCAGCCGTATGGCTATTTTTGTGCCTGACGCGGTGCGTAGTGGCATAGGGTGGTTTTGAGGCTGAAGGCAGCAGGAAAGCCCGCAGCCCCCACGTCTGTGGGGCCAAGCAAGCGGTTCCCAAAGAGCTTTAGAACAAGGCATAGTTTTCCCAGCTGGCTCTTTGGGCGGGGGACCCATCTCCAGCCGTATGGCCATTTTTGTGCCTGGCGCGGTGCGTAGTGGGAAAGGGGGGTTTTGAGGCTGAAGGCAGCAGGAAAGCCCGCAGCCCCCAGGTCTGTGGGGCTACGCAAGCGGTTCCCAAAGAGCTTTAGAACAAGGCATAATTTTCCCTGCTGGCTCTTTGTGCGGGGGACCCATCTCCAGCCGTACGGCCATTTTTGTGCCTGGCGCGGCGCCAAGTGGGTAAGGGTGGTGTCGAGGCTGAAGGCAGCAGCAAAGCCTGCAGCCCCCAGGTCTGTGGGGCCAAGCAAGCGGTTCCCAAAGAGCTTTAGAACAAGGCATAGTTTTCCCTGCTGGCTCTTTGGGCATGGGACCCATCTCCAGCCGTATGGCCATTTTTGTCCCTGGCCCGGCGCCAAGTGGGAAAGGGTGGCTTTGAGGCTGAAGGCAGCAGGAAAGCCCGCAGCCCCCAGGTCTGTGGGGCTACGCAAGCGGTTCCCAAAGAGCTTTAGAACAAGGCATAGTTTTCCCTGCTCGCTCTTAGGGCATGGGACCCATCTCCAGCCATAGGCCATTTTTGTGCCTGGCGCGAAGCCAAGTGGGAAAGGGTGCTGTCGAGGCTGAAGGCAGCAGGAAAGCCCGCAGCCCCCAGGTCTGTGGGGCTACGCAAGCGGTTCCCAAAGAGCTTTAGAACAAGGCATAGTTTTCCCTGCTGGCTCTTTGGGCGGGGGACCCATCTCCAGCCGTATGGCCATTTTTGTGCCTGGCGCGGCGCCAAGTGGGAAAGGGTGGTGTCGAGGCTGAAGGCAGCAGGAAAGCCCGCAGCCCCCACGTCTGTGGGGCCAAGCAAGCGGTTCCCAAAGAGCTTTAGAACAAGGCATAGTTTTCCCTGCTGGCTCTTTGGGCGGGGGACCCATCTCCAGACGTATGGCTATTTTTTGCCTGGCGCGGTGCGTAGTGGCATAGGGTGGTTTTGAGGCTGAAGGCAGCAGGAAAGCCCGCAGCCCCCAGGTCTGTGGGCCCAAGCAAGCGGTTCCCAGAGAGCTTTAGAACAAGGCATAGTTTTCCCTGCTGGCTCTTTGGGCGGGGGACCCATCTCCAGCCGTATGGCCATTTTTGTGCCTGGCGCGGTGCCAAGTGTGAAAGGGTGGTGTCGAGGCTGAAGGCAGCAGGAAAGCCCGCAGCCCCCAGGTCTGTGGGGCTACGCAAGCGGTTCCCAAAGAGCTTTAGAACAAGGCATAGTTTTCCCTGCTGGCTCTTTGGGCGGGGGACCCATCTCCAGACGTATGGCTATTTTTGTACCTGGCGCGGTGCGTAGTGGCATAGGGTGGTTTTGAGGCTGAAGGCAGCAGGAAAGCCCGCAGCCCCCACGTCTGTGGGCCCAAGCAAGCGGTTCCCAGAGAGCTTTAGAACAAGGCATAGTTTTCCCTGCTGGCTCTTTGGGCGGGGGACCAACTCCAGTCATATGGCCATTTTTGTGCCTGGCGCGGTGCGTAGTGGGAAAGGGTGGTTTTGAGGGTGAAGGCAGCAGGAAAGCCCGCAGCCCCCAGGTCTGTGGGGCCAAGCAAGCGGTTCCCAAAGAGCTTTAGAACAAGGCATAGTTTTCCCTGCTGGCTCTTTGGGCATGGGACCCAGCTCCAGCCATAGGCCATTTTTGTGCCTGGCGC
Source organism: Rissa tridactyla (assembly GCF_028500815.1). Classification (NCBI taxonomy): domain Eukaryota; kingdom Metazoa; phylum Chordata; class Aves; order Charadriiformes; family Laridae; genus Rissa; species Rissa tridactyla. Next base: position 39,851 of record NW_026529646.1, read on the forward strand.
GGCGCCAAGTGGGAAAGGGTGGCTTTGAGGCTGAAGGCAGCAGCAAAGCCCGCAGCCCCCAGGTCTGTGGGGCTACGCAAGCGGTTCCCAAAGAGCTTTAGAACAAGGCATAGTTTTCCCTGCTGGCTCTTTGGGCGGGGGACACATCTCCAGCCGTATGGCCATTTTTGTGCCTGATAGGGCGCCAAGTGGGAAAGGGTGGTGTCGAGGCTGAAGGCAGCAGGAAAGCCCGCAGCCCCCAGGTCTGTGGGGCTACGCAAGCGGTTCCCAAAGAGCTTTAGAACAAGGCATAGTTTTCCCTGCTGGCTCTTTGGGCGGGGGACCCATCTCCAGCCGTATGGCCATTTTTGTGCCTGGCGAAGCCCCCAAGAGGGAAAGGGTGGCTTTGAATCTGAAGGCAGCAGGAAAGCCCGCAGCCCCCAGGTCTGTGGGGCTATGCAAGCGGTTCCCAAAGAGCTTTAGAACAAGGCATAGTTTTCCCTGCTGGCTCTTTTGGCAGGGGACCCATCTCCAGCCGTATGGCCATTTTTGTCCCTGGCGCGGCGCCAAGTGGGAAAGGGTGGTGTTGAGGCTGAAGGCAGCAGCAAAGACTGCAGCCCCCAGGTCTGTGGGGCCAAGCAAGCGGTTCCCAAAGAGCTTTAGAACAAGGCATAGTTTTCCCTGCTGGCTCTTTGGGCGGGGGACCCATCTCCAGCCGTATGGCCATTTTTGTGCCTGGCACGGCGCCAAGTGGGAAAGGGTGGCTTTGAGGCTGAAGGCAGCAGCAAAGCCCGCAGCCCCCAGGTCTGTGGGGCTACGCAAGCGGTTCCCAAAGAGCTTTAGAACAAGGCATAGTTTTCCCTGCTGGCTCTTTGGGCGGGGGACCCATCTCCAGCCGTATGGCCATTTTTGTGCCTGGCCCGGCGCCAAGTGGGAAAGGGTGGCTTTGAGGCTGAAGGCAGCAGCAAAGCCTGCAGCCCCCAGGTCTGTGGGGCTACGCAAGCGGTTCCCAAAGAGCTTTAGAACAAGGCATAGTTTTCCCTGCTGGCTCTTTGGGCGGGGGACACATCTCCAGCCGTATGGCCATTTTTGTGCCTGGCCGGGGGCCAAGTGGGAAAGGGTGGTTTTGAGGCTGAAGGCAGCAGGAAAGCCCGCAGCCCCCAGGTCTGTGGGGCTACGCAAGCGGTTCCCAAAGAGCTTTAGAACAAGGCATAGTTTTCCCTGCTGGCTCTCTGGGCGGGGGACCCATCTCCAGCCGTATGGCCATTTTTGAGCCTGGCGCGGCGCCAGGTGGGAAAGGGTGGCTTTGAGGCTGAAGGCAGCAGCAAAGCCTGCAGCCCCCAGGTCTGTGGTGCTACGCAAGCGGTTCCCAAAGAGCTTTAGAACAAGGCATAGTTTTCCCAGCTGGCTCTTAGGGCATGGGACCCATCTCCAGCCATAGGCCATTTTTGTGCCTGGCGCGAAGCCAAGTGGGAAAGGGTGCTGTCGAGGCTGAAGGCAGCAGGAAAGCCCGCAGCCCCAAGGTCTGTGGGGCTACGCAAGCGGTTCCCAAAGAGCTTTAGAACAAGGCATAGTTTTCCCTGCTGGCTCTTTGGGCGGGGGACCCATCTCCAGCCGTATGGCCATTTTTGTGCCTGGCGCGGCGCAAAGTGGGAAAGGGTGGCTTTGAGGCTGAAGGCAGCAGGAAAGCCCGCAGCCCCCAGGTCTGTGGGGCTACGCAAGCGGTTCCCAAAGAGCTTTAGAACAAGGCATAGTTTTCCCTGCTGGCTCTTTGGGCGGGGGACCCATCTCCAGCCGTACGGCCATTTTTGTGCCTGGCGCGGCGCCAAGAGGGAAAGGGTGGTGTCGAGGCTAAAGGCAGCAGGAAAGCCCGCAGCCCCCAGGTCTGTGGGGCTACGCAAGCGGTTCCCAAAGAGCTTTAGAACAAGGCATAGTTTTCCCTGCTGGCTCTTTGGGCGGGGGACCCATCTCCAGCCGTATGGCCATTTTTGTGCATGGCGCAGCGCCAAGTGGGAAATGGTGGTATCGAGGCTGAAGGCAGCAGGAAAGCCCGCAGCCCCCAGGTCTGTGGGGCTACGCAAGCGGTTCCCAAAGAGCTTTAGAACAAGGCATAGTTTTCCCTGCTGGCTCTTTGGGCATGGGACCCATCTCCACCCATAGGCCATTTTTGTGCCTGATAGGGCGCCAAGTGGGAAAGGGTGGCTTTGAGGCTGAAGACAGCAGGAAAGCCTGCAGCCCCCAGGTCTGTGGGGCTACGCAAGCGGTTCCCAAAGAGCTTTAGAACAAGGCATAGTTTTCCCTGCTGGCTCTTTGGGTGGGGGACCCATCTCCAGCCGTATGGCTATTTTTGTGCCTGACGCGGTGCGTAGTGGCATAGGGTGGTTTTGAGGCTGAAGGCAGCAGGAAAGCCCGCAGCCCCCACGTCTGTGGGGCCAAGCAAGCGGTTCCCAAAGAGCTTTAGAACAAGGCATAGTTTTCCCAGCTGGCTCTTTGGGCGGGGGACCCATCTCCAGCCGTATGGCCATTTTTGTGCCTGATAGGGCGCCAAGTGGGAAAGGGTGGTTTTGAGGCTGAAGGCAGCAGCAAAGCCTGCAGCCCTAACGTCTGTGGGGCTACGCAAGCGGTTCCCAAAGAGCTTTAGAACAAGGCAGAGTTTTCCCTGCTGGCTCTTTGGGCGGCGGACACATGTCCAGTCGTATGGCCATTTTTGTGCCTGGCGCGGCGCCAAGTGGGAAAGGGTGGTGTCGAGTCTGAAGGCAGCAGGAAAGCCTGCAGCCCCCAGGTCTGTGGGGCTATGGAAGCGGTTCCCAAAGAGCTTTAGAACAAGGCATAGTTTTCCCTGCTGGCTCTTTGGGCGGGGGACCCATCTCCAGCCGTATGGCCATTTTTGTGCCTGGCGCGGCGCCAAGAGGGAAAGGGTGGTGTCGAGGCTAAAGGCAGCAGGAAAGCCCGCAGAACCCAGGTCTGTGGGGCTACGCAAGCGGTTCCCAAAGAGCTTTAGAACAAGGCATAGTTTTCCCTGCTGGCTGTTTGGGCGGGCGACCCATCTCCAGCCGTATGGCCATTTTTGTGCATGGCGCAGCGCCAAGTGGGAAATGGTGGTATCGAGGCTGAAGGCAGCAGGAAAGCCCGCAGCCCCCAGGTCTGTGGGGCTACGCAAGCGGTTCCCAAAGAGCTTTAGAACAAGGCATAGTTTTCCCTGCTGGCTCTTTGGGCATGGGACCCATCTCCACCCATAGGCCATTTTTGTGCCTGATAGGGCGCCAAGTAGGAAAGGGTGGCTTTGAGGCTGAAGACAGCAGGAAAGCCTGCAGCCCCCAGGTCTGTGGGGCTACGCAAGCGGTTCCCAAAGAGCTTTAGAACAAGGCATAGTTTTCCCTGCTGGCTCTTTGGGTGGGGGACCCATCTCCAGCCGTATGGCTATTTTTGTGCCTGACGCGGTGCGTAGTGGCATAGGGTGGTTTTGAGGCTGAAGGCAGCAGGAAAGCCCGCAGCCCCCACGTCTGTGGGGCCAAGCAAGCGGTTCCCAAAGAGCTTTAGAACAAGGCATAGTTTTCCCAGCTGGCTCTTTGGGCGGGGGACCCATCTCCAGCCGTATGGCCATTTTTGAGCCTGGCGCGGCGCCAAGTGGGAAAGGGTGGTTTTGAGGCTGAAGGCAGCAGCAAAGCCTGCAGCCCTAACGTCTGTGGGGCTACGCAAGCGGTTCCCAAAGAGCTTTAGAACAAGGCAGAGTTTTCCCTGCTGGCTCTTTGGGCGGCGGACACATGTCCAGTCGTATGGCCATTTTTGTGCCTGGCGCGGCGCCAAGTGGGAAAGGGTGGTGTCGAGTCTGAAGGCAGCAGGAAAGCCTGCAGCCCCCAGGTCTGTGGGGCTATGGAAGCGGTTCCCAAAGAGCTTTAGAACAAGGCAGAGTTTTCCCTGCTGGCTCTTTGGGCGGGGGACCCATCTCCAGCCGTATGGCCATTTTTGTGCCTGGCGCGGCGCCAAGTGGGAAAGGGTGGTGTCGAGGCTGAAGGCAGCAGGAAAGCCCGCAGCCCCCACGTCTGTGGGGCCAAGCAAGCGGTTCCCAAAGAGCTTTAGAACAAGGCATAGTTTTCCCTGCTGGCTCTTTGGGCGGGGGACCCATCTCCAGACGTATGGCCATTTTTGTGCCTGGCGCGGTGCGTAGTGGCATAGGGTGGTTTTGAGGCTGAAGGCAGCAGGAAAGCCCGCAGCCCCCAGGTCTGTGGGCCCAAGCAAGCGGTTCCCAAAGAGCTTTAGAACAAGGCATAGTTTTCCCTGCTGGCTCTTTGGGCATGGGACCCATCTCCAGCCATAGGCCATTTTTGTGCCTGATAGGGCGCCAAGTGGGAAAGGGTGGCTTTGAGGCTGAAGACAGCAGGAAAGCCTGCAGCTCCCAGGTCTGTGGGGCTATGCAAGCGGTTCCCAAAGAGCTTTAGAACAAGGCATATTTTTCCCTGCTGGCTCTTTGGGCGGGGGACCCATCTCCAGCCGTATGGCCATTTTTGTGCCTGGCGCAGCGCCAAGTGGGAAAGGGTGGTGTCGAGGCTGAAGGCAGCAGGAAAGCCCGCAGCCCCCAGGTCTGTGGGGCTACGCAAGCGGTTCCCAAAGAGCTTTAGAACAAGGCATAGTTTTCCCTGCTGGCTCTTTGGGTGGGGGATCCATCTCCAGACGTATGGCTATTTTTGTGCCTGGCGCGGTGCGTAGTGGCATAGGGTGGTTTTGAGGCTGAAGGCAGCAGGAAAGCCCGCAGCCCCCACGTCTGTGGGCCTAAGCAAGCGGTTCCCAGAGAGCTTTAGAACAAGGCATAGTTTTCCCTGCTGGCTCTTTGGGCGGGGGACCAACTCCAGCCATATGGCCATTTTTGTGCCTGGCGCGGTGCGTAGTGGGAAAGGGTGGTTTTGAGGCTGAAGGCAGCAGGAAAGCCCGCAGCCCCCAGGTCTGTGGGGCCAAGCAAGCGGTTCCCAAAGAGCTTTAGAACAAGGCATAGTTTTCCCTGCTGGCTCTTTGGGCATGGGACCCAGCTCCAGCCATAGGCCATTTTTGTGCCTGGCGCGGCGCCAAGTGGGAAAGGGTGGCTTTGAGGCTGAAGGCAGCAGCAAAGCCCGCAGCCGCCAGGTCTGTGGGGCTACGCAAGCGGTTCCCAAAGAGCTTTAGAACAAGGCATAGTTTTCCCTGCTGGCTCTTTGGGCGGGGGACACATCTCCAGCCGTATGGCCATTCTTGTGCCTGATAGGGCGCCAAGTGGGAAAGGGTGGTGTCGAGGCTGAAGGCAGCAGGAAAGCCCGCAGCCCCCAGGTCTGTGGGGCTACGCAAGCGGTTCCCAAAGAGCTTTAGAACAAGGCATAGTTTACCCTGCTGGCTCTTTGGGCATGGGACCCATCTCCACCCATAGGCCATTTTTGTGCTTGATAGGGCGCCAAGTAGGAAAGGGTTGCTTTGAGGCTGAAGGCAGCAGGAAAGCCCGCAGCCCCCAGGTCTGTGGGGCTACACAAGCAGTTCCCAAAGAGCTTTAGAACAAGGCATAGTTTTCCCTGCTGGCTCTTTGTTCGGGGGACCCATCTCCAGCCATAGGCCATTTTTGTGCCTGGCCCGGCGCCCAGTGGGAAAGGGTGGCTTTGAGGCATGAAGGCAGCAGGAAAGCCCGCAGCCCCCAGGTCTCTGGGGCTAAGCAAGCGGTTCCCAAAGAGCTTTAGAACAAGGCATAGTTTTCCCTGCTGGCTCTCTGGGCGGGGGACCCATCTCCAGCCGTATGGCCATTTTTGAGCCTGGCGCGGCGCCAAGTGGGAAAGGGTTGTGTCGAGGCTAAAGGCAGCAGGAAAGCCCGCAGCCCCCAGGTCTGTGGGGCTACGCAAGCGGTTCCCAAAGAGCTTTAGAACAAGGCATAATTTTCCCTGCTGGCTCTTTGGGCGGGGGACCCATCTCCAGCCGTATGGCCATTTTTGAGCCTGGCGCGGCGCCAAGTGGGAAAGGGTGGCTTTGAGGCTGAAGGCAGCAGCAAAGCCCGCAGCCCCCAGGTCTGTGGGGCTACGCAAGCGGTTCCCAAAGAGCTTTAGAACAAGGCATAGTTTTCCCTGCTGGCTCTTTGGGCGGGGGACCCATCTCCAGCCGTATGGCCATTTTTGTGCCTGATAGGGCGCCAAGTGGGAAAGGGTGGTGTCGAGGCTGAAGGCAGCAGGAAAGCCCGCAGCCCCCAGGTCTGTGGGGCCAAGCAAGCGGTTCCCAAAGAGCTTTAGAACAAGGCATAGTTTTCCCTGCTGGCTCTTTGGGCGGGGGACACATCTCCAGCCGTATGGCCATTTTTGTGCCTGATAGGGCGCCAAGTGGGAAAGGGTGGCTTTGAGGCTGAAGACAGCAGGAAAGCCTGCAGCCCCCAGGTCTGTGGGGCTATGCAAGCGGTTCCCAAAGAGCTTTAGAACAAGGCATAGTTTTCCCTGCTGGCTCTTTGGGCGGGGGACCCATCTCCAGCCGTATGGCCATTTTTGTGCCTGGCGCGAAGCCAAGTGGGAAAGGGTGGTGTCGAGGCTGAAGGCAGCAGGAAAGCCCGCAGTCCCCAGGTCTGTGGGGCTACGCAAGCGGTTCCCAAAGAGCTTTAGAACAAGGCATAGTTTTCCCTGCTGGCTCTCTGGGCGGGGACCCATCTCCAGCCGTATGGCCATTTTTGAGCCTGGCGCGGCGCCAGGTGGGAAAGGGTGGCTTTGAGGCTGAAGGCAGGAGCAAAGCCTGCAGCCCCCAGGTCTGTGGGGCTACGCAAGCGGTTCCCAAAGAGCTTTAGAACAAGGCATAGTTTTCCCTGCTGGCTCTTTGGGCGGGGGACCCATCTCCAGCCGTATGGCCATTTTTGAGCCTGGCGCGGCGCCAAGTGGGAAAGGGTGGTGTCGAGGCTGAAGGCAGCAGCAAAGCCCGCAGCCCCCAGGTCTGTGGGGCTACGCAAGCGGTTCCCAAAGAGCTTTAGAACAAGGCATAGTTTTCGCTGCTCGCTCTTTGGGCGGGGGACCCATCTCCAGCCGTATGGCCATTTTTGTGCCTGGCGAAGCCCCAAGAGGGAAAGGGTGGCTTTGAATCTGAAGGCAGCAGGAAAGCCCGCAGCCCCCAGGTCTGTGGGGCTACGCAAGCGGTTCCCAAAGAGCTTTAGAACAAGGCATAGTTTTCCCTGCTGGCTCTTTGGGTGGGGGACCCATCTCCAGCCGTATGGCTATTTTTGTGCCTGACGCGGTGCGTAGTGGCATAGGGTGGTTTTGAGGCTGAAGGCAGCAGGAAAGCCCGCAGCCCCCACGTCTGTGGGGCCAAGCAAGCGGTTCCCAAAGAGCTTTAGAACAAGGCATAGTTTTCCCTGCTGGCTCTTTGGGCGGGGGACCCATCTCCAGCCGTATGGCCATTTTTGTGCCTGGCCGGGGGCCAAGTGGGAAAGGGTGGTTTTGAGGCTGAAGGCAGCAGGAAAGCCCGCAGCCCCCAGGTCTGTGGGGCTACGCAAGCGGTTCCCAAAGAGCTTTAGAACAAGGCATAATTTTCCCTGCTGGCTCTTTGGGCGGGGGACCCATCTCCAGCCGTATGGCCATTTTTGTGCCTGGCGCGGCGCCAAGTGGGTAAGGGTGGTGTCGAGGCTGAAGGCAGCAGCAAAGCCTGCAGCCCCCAGGTCTGTGGGGCCAAGCAAGCGGTTCCCAAAGAGCTTTAGAACAAGGCATAGTTTTCCCTGCTGGCTCTTTGGGCCTGGGACCCATCTCCAGCCATAGGCCATTTTTGTGCTTGATAGGGCGCCAAGTGGGAAAGGGTGGCTTTGAGGCTGAAGGCAGCAGGAAAGCCTGCAGCCCCCAGGTCTGTGGCGCTACGCAAGCAGTTCCCAAAGAGCTTTAGAACAAGGCATAGTTTTCCCTGCTGGCTCTTTGTTCGGGGGACCCATCTCCAGCCATAGGCCATTTTTGTGCCTGGCCCGGCGCCCAGTGGGAAAGGGTGGCTTTGAGGCTTGAAGGCAGCAGGAAAGCCCGCAGCCCCCAGGTCTGTGGGGCTACGCAAGCGGTTCCCAAAGAGCTTTAGAACAAGGCATAGTTTTCCCTGCTGGCTCTCTGGGCGGGGGACCCATCTCCAGCCGTATGGCCATTTTTGAGCCTGGCGCGGCGCCAAGTGGGAAAGGGTTGTGTCGAGGCTAAAGGCAGCAGGAAAGCCCGCAGCCCCCAGGTCTGTGGGGCTACGCAAGCGGTTCCCAAAGAGCTTTAGAACAAGGCATAATTTTCCCTGCTGGCTCTTTGGGCGGGGGACCCATCTCCAGCCGTATGGCCATTTTTGTGCCTGGCGCAGCGCCAAGTGGGAAAGGGTGGTTTTGAGGCTGAAGGCAGCAGCAAAGCCTGCAGCCCCCAGGTCTGTGGGGCTACGCAAGCGGTTCCCAAAGAGCTTTAGAACAAGGCATAGTTTTCCCTGCTGGCTCTTTGGGCGGGGGACCCATCTCCAGCCGTATGGCCATTTTTGTGCCTGGCCGGGGGCCAAGTGGGAAAGGGTGGTTTTGAGGCTGAAGGCAGCAGGAAAGCCCGCAGCCCCCAGGTCTGTGGGGCTACGCAAGCGGTTCCCAAAGAGCTTTAGAACAAGGCATAGTTTTCCCTGCTGGCTCTTTGGGCATGGGACCCATCTCCAGCCATAGGCCATTTTTGTGCTTGATAGGGCGCCAAGTGGGAAAGGGTTGCTTTGAGGCTGAAGGCAGCAGGAAAGCCTGCAGCCCCCAGGTCTGTGGGGCTACGCAAGCGGTTCCCAAAGAGCTTTAGAACAAGGCATAGTTTTCCCTGCTGGCTCTCTGGGCGGGGGACCCATCTCCAGCCGTATGGCCATTTTTGAGCCTGGCGCGGCGCCAGGTGGGAAAGGGTGGCTTTGAGGCTGAAGGCAGCAGGAAAGCCTGCAGCCCCCAGGTCTGTGGGGCTACGCAAGCGGTTCCCAAAGAGCTTTAGAACAAAGCATAGTTTTCCCAGCTGGCTCTTAGGGCATGGGACCCATCTCCAGCCATAGGCCATTTTTGTGCCTGGCGCGAAGCCAAGTGGGAAAGGGTGCTGTCGAGGCTGAAGGCAGCAGGAAAGCCCGCAGCCCCAAGGTCTGTGGGGCTACGCAAGCGGTTCCCAAAGAGCTTTAGAACAAGGCATAGTTTTCCCTGCTGGCTCTTTGGGCGGGGGACCCATCTCCAGCCATACGGCCATTTTTGTGCCTGGCGCGGCGCCAAGAGGGAAAGGGTGGTGTCGAGGCTAAAGGCAGCAGGAAAGCCCGCAGCCCCCAGGTCTGTGGGGCTACGCAAGCGGTTCCCAAAGAGCTTTAGAACAAGGCATAGTTTTCCCTGCTGGCTCTTTGGGCATGGGACCCATCTCCACCCATAGGCCATTTTTGTGCCTGATAGGGCGCCAAGTGGGAAAGGGTGCCTTTGAGGCTGAAGACAGCAGGAAAGCCTGCAGCCCCCAGGTCTGTGGGGCTACGCAAGCGGTTCCCAAAGAGCTTTAGAACAAGGCATATTTTTCCCTGCTGGCTCTTTGGGTGGGGGACCCATCTCCAGCCGTATGGCTATTTTTGTGCCTGACGCGGTGCGTAGTGGCATAGGGTGGTTTTGAGGCTGAAGGCAGCAGGAAAGCCCGCAGCCCCCACGTCTGTGGGGCCAAGCAAGCGGTTCCCAAAGAGCTTTAGAACAAGGCATAGTTTTCCCTGCTGGCTCTTTGGGCGGGGGACCCATCTCCAGCCGTATGGCCATTTTTGTGCCTGGCGCGGTGCGTAGTGGGAAAGGGTGGTTTTGAGGCTGAAGGCAGCAGGAAAGCCCGCAGCCCCCAGGTCTGTGGGGCTACGCAAGCGGTTCCCAAAGAGCTTTAGAACAAGGCATAATTTTCCCTGCTGGCTCTTTGGGCGGGGGACCCATCTCCAGCCGTATGGCCATTTTTGTGCCTGGCGCGGCGCCAAGTGGGAAAGGGTGGTGTCGAGGCTGAAGGCAGCAGCAAAGCCTGCAGCCCCCAGGTCTGTGGGGCCAAGCAAGCGGTTCCCAAAGAGCTTTAGAACAAGGCATAGTTTTCCCTGCTGGCTCTTTGGGCATGGGACCCATCTCCAGCCGTATGGCCATTTTTGTCCCTGGCCCGGCGCCAAGTGGGAAAGGGTGGCTTTGAGGCTGAAGGCAGCAGGAAAGCCCGCAGCCCCCAGGTCTGTGGGGCTACGCAAGCGGTTCCCAAAGAGCTTTAGAACAAGGCATAGTTTTCCCTGCTCGCTCTTAGGGCATGGGACCCATCTCCAGCCATAGGCCATTTTTGTGCCTGGCGCGAAGCCAAGTGGGAAAGGGTGCTGTCGAGGCTAAAGGCAGCAGGAAAGCCCGCAGCCCCCAGGTCTGTGGGGCTACGCAAGCGGTTCCCAAAGAGCTTTAGAACAAGGCATAGTTTTCCCTGCTGGCTCTTTGGGCGGGGGACCCATCTCCAGCCGTATGGCCATTTTTGTGCCTGGCGCGGCGCCAAGTGGGAAAGGGTGGTGTCGAGTCTGAAGGCAGCAGGAAAGCCTGCAGCCCCCAGGTCTGTGGGGCTACGCAAGCGGTTCCCAAAGAGCTTTAGAACAAGGCAGAGTTTTCCCTGCTGGCTCTTTGGGCGGGGGACCCATCTCCAGCCGTATGGCCATTTTTGTGCCTGGCGCGGCGCCAAGTGGGAAAGGGTGGTGTCGAGGCTGAAGGCAGCAGGAAAGCCCGCAGCCCCCACGTCTGTGGGGCCAAGCAAGCGGTTCCCAAAGAGCTTTAGAACAAGGCATAGTTTTCCCTGCTGGCTCTTTGGGCGGGGGACCCATCTCCAGACGTATGGCTATTTTTGTGCCTGGCGCGGTGCGTAGTGGCATAGGGTGGTTTTGAGGCTGAAGGCAGCAGGAAAGCCCGCAGCCCCCAGGTCTGTGGGCCCAAGCAAGCGGTTCCCAGAGAGCTTTAGAACAAGGCATAGTTTTCCCTGCTGGCTCTTTGGGCATGGGACCCATCTCCAGCCATAGGCCATTTTTGTGCCTCATAGGGCGCCAAGTGGGAAAGGGTGGCTTTGAGGCTGAAGACAGCAGGAAAGCCTGCAGCTCCCAGGTCTGTGGGTCTATGCAAGCGGTTCCCAAAGAGCTTTAGAACAAGGCATAGTTTTCCCTGCTGGCTCTCTGGGCGGGGACCCATCTCCAGCCGTATGGCCATTTTTGAGCCTGGCGCGGCGCCAGGTGGGAAAGGGTGGCTTTGAGGCTGAAGGCAGGAGCAAAGTCTGCAGCCCCCAGGTCTGTGGGGCTACGCAAGCGGTTCCCAAAGAGCTTTAGAACAAGGCATAGTTTTCCCTGCTGGCTCTTAGGGCGGGGGACCCATCTCCAGCCGTATGGCCATTTTTGAGCCTGGCGCGGCGCCAAGTGGGAAAGGGTGGTGTCGAGGCTGAAGGCAGCAGGAAAGCCCGCAGCCCCCAGGTCTGTGGGGCTACGCAAGCGGTTCCCAAAGAGCTTTAGAACAAGGCATAGTTTTCCCTGCTCGCTCTTTGGGCGGGGGACCCATCTCCAGCCGTATGGCCATTTTTGTGCCTGGCGAAGCCCCAAGAGGGAAAGGGTGGCTTTGAATCTGAAGGCAGCAGGAAAGCCCGCAGCCCCCAGGTCTGTGGGGCTATGCAAGCGGTTCCCAAAGAGCTTTAGAACAAGGCATAGTTTTCCCTGCTGGCTCTTTTGGCAGGGGACCCATCTCCAGCCGTATGGCCATTTTTGTCCCTGGCCCGGCGCCAAGTGGGAAAGGGTGGTGTTGAGGCTGAAGGCAGCAGCAAAGACTGCAGCCCCCAGGTCTGTGGGGCCAAGCAAGCGGTTCCCAAAGAGCTTTAGAACAAGGCATAGTTTTCCCTGCTGGCTCTTTGGGCGGGGGACCCATCTCCAGCCGTATGGCCATTTTTGTGCCTGGCACGGCGCCAAGTGGGAAAGGGTGGCTTTGAGGCTGAAGGCAGCAGCAAAGCCCGCAGCCCCCAGGTCTGTGGGGCTACGCAAGCGGTTCCCAAAGAGCTTTAGAACAAGGCATAGTTTTCCCTGCTGGCTCTTTGGGCGGGGGACCCATCTCCAGCCGTATGGCCATTTTTGTGCCTGGCCCGGCGCCAAGTGGGAAAGGGTGGCTTTGAGGCTGAAGGCAGCAGCAAAGCCTGCAGCCCCCAGGTCTGTGGGGCTACGCAAGCGGTTCCCAAAGAGCTTTAGAACAAGGCATAGTTTTCCCTGCTGGCTCTCTGAGCGGGGGACCCATCTGCAGCCGTATGGCCATTTTTGAGCCTGGAGCAGTGCCAAGTGGGAAAGGGTGGTTTTGAGGGTGAAGGCAGCAGGAAAGCCCGCAGCCCCCAGGTCTGTGGGGCTATGCAAGCGGTTCCCAAAGAGCTTTAGAACAAGGCATAGTTTTCCCTGCTGGCTCTTTGGGCGGGGGACCCATCTCCAACCGTATGGCCATTTTTGTGCCTGGCGCGGCGCCAAGTGGGAAAGGGTGGTGTCGAGGCTGAAGGCAGCAGGAAAGCCCGCAGCCCCCACGTCTGTGGGGCCAAGCAAGCGGTTCCCAAAGAGCTTTAGAACAAGGCATAGTTTTCCCTGCTGGCTCTTTGGGCATGGGACCCATCTCCACCCATAGGCCATTTTTGTGCTTGATAGGGCGCCAAGTGGGAAAGGGTGGCTTTGAGGCTGAAGGCAGCAGGAAAGCCTGCAGCCCCCAGGTCTGTGGGGCTACGCAAGCAGTTCCCAAAGAGCTTTAGAACAAGGCATAGTTTTCCCTGCTGGCTCTTTGTTCGGGGGACCCATCTCCAGCCATAGGCCATTTTTGTGCCTGGCCCGGCGCCCAGTGGGAAAGGGTGGCTTTGAGGCTTGAAGGCAGCAGGAAAGCCCGCAGCCCCCAGGTCTGTGGGGCTACGCAAGCGGTTCCCAAAGAGCTTTAGAACAAGGCATAGTTTTCCCTGCTGGCTCTCTGGGCGGGGGACCCATCTCCAGCCGTATGGCCATTTTTGAGCCTGGCGCGGCGCCAAGTGGGAAAGGGTTGTGTCGAGGCTAAAGGCAGCAGGAAAGCCCGCAGCCCCCAGGTCTGTGGGGCTACGCAAGCGGTTCCCAAAGAGCTTTAGAACAAGGCATAATTTTCCCTGCTGGCTCTTTGGGCGGGGGACCCATCTCCAGCCGTATGGCCATTTTTGTGCCTGGCGCGGCGCCAAGTGGGAAAGGGTGGCTTTGAGGCTGAAGGCAGCAGCAAAGCCCGCAGCCCCCAGGTCTGTGGGGCTACGCAAGCGGTTCCCAAAGAGCTTTAGAACAAGGCATAGTTTTCCCTGCTGGCTCTTTGGGCGGGGGACACATCTCCAGCCGTATGGCCATTTTTGTGCCTGATAGGGCGCCAAGTGGGAAAGGGTGGTGTCGAGGCTGAAGGCAGCAGGAAAGCCCGCAGCCCCCAGGTCTGTGCGGCTACGCAAGCGGTTCCCAAAGAGCTTTAGAACAAGGCATAGTTTTCCCTGCTGGCTCTTTGGGCGGGGGACCCATCTCCAGCCGTATGGCCATTTTTGTGCCTGATAGGGCGCCAAGTGGGAAAGGGTGGCTTTGAGGCTGAAGACAGCAGGAAAGCCTGCAGCCCCCAGGTCTGTGGGGCTATGCAAGCGGTTCCCAAAGAGCTTTAGAACAAGGCATAGTTTTCCCTGCTGGCTCTTTGGGCGGGGGACCCATCTCCAGCCGTATGGCCATTTTTGTGCCTGGCGCGGCGCCAAGTGGGAAAGGGTGGTGTCGAGGCTGAAGGCAGCAGGAAAGCCCGCAGTCCCCAGGTCTGTGGGGCTACGCAAGCGGTTCCCAAAGAGCTTTAGAACAAGGCATAGTTTTCCCTGCTGGCTCTCTGGGCGGGGACCCATCTCCAGCCGTATGGCCATTTTTGAGCCTGGCGCGGCGCCAGGTGGGAAAGGGTGGCTTTGAGGCTGAAGGCAGGAGCAAAGCCTGCAGCCCCCAGGTCTGTGGGGCTACGCAAGCGGTTCCCAAAGAGCTTTAGAACAAGGCATAGTTTTCCCTGCTGGCTCTTAGGGCGGGGGACCCATCTCCAGCCGTATGGCCATTTTTGAGCCTGGCGCGGCGCCAAGTGGGAAAGGGTGGTGTCGAGGCTGAAGGCAGCAGGAAAGCCCGCAGCCCCCAGGTCTGTGGGGCTATGCAAGCGGTTCCCAAAGAGCTTTAGAACAAGGCATAGTTTTCCCTGCTCGCTCTTTGGGCGGGGGACCCATCTCCAGCCGTATGGCCATTTTTGTGCCTGGCAAAGCCCCAAGAGGGAAAGGGTGGCTTTGAATCTGAAGGCAGCAGGAAAGCCCGCAGCCCCCAGGTCTGTGGGGCTACGCAAGCGGTTCCCAAAGAGCTTTAGAACAAGGCATAGTTTTCCCTGCTGGCTCTTTGGGCGGGGGACCCATCTCCAGCCGTATGGCCATTTTTGTCCCTGGCCCGGCGCCAAGTGGGAAAGGGTGGTGTTGAGACTGAAGGCAGCAGCAAAGACTGCAGCCCCCAGGTCTGTGGGGCTACGCAAGCGGTTCCCAAAGAGCTTTAGAACAAGGCATAGTTTTCCCTGCTGGCTCTCTGAGCGGGGGACCCATCTGCAGCCGTATGGCCATTTTTGAGCCTGGAGCAGTGCCAAGTGGGAAAGGGTGGTTTTGAGGGTGAAGGCAGCAGGAAAGCCCGCAGCCCCCAGGTCTGTGGGGCTATGCAAGCGGTTCCCAAAGAGCTTTAGAACAAGGCATAGTTTTCCCTGCTGGCTCTTTGGGCGGGGGACCCATCTCCAACCGTATGGCCATTTTTGTGCCTGGCGCGGCGCCAAGTGGGAAAGGGTGGTGTCGAGGCTGAAGGCAGCAGGAAAGCCCGCAGCCCCCACGTCTGTGGGGCCAAGCAAGCGGTTCCCAAAGAGCTTTAGAACAAGGCATAGTTTTCCCTGCTGGCTCTTTGGGCATGGGACCCATCTCCACCCATAGGCCATTTTTGTGCTTGATAGGGCGCCAAGTGGGAAAGGGTGGCTTTGAGGCTGAAGGCAGCAGGAAAGCCTGCAGCCCCCAGGTCTGTGGGGCTACGCAAGCAGTTCCCAAAGAGCTTTAGAACAAGGCATAGTTTTCCCTGCTGGCTCTTTGTTCGGGGGACCCATCTCCAGCCATAGGCCATTTTTGTGCCTGGCCCGGCGCCCAGTGGGAAAGGGTGGCTTTGAGGCTTGAAGGCAGCAGGAAAGCCCGCAGCCCCCAGGTCTGTGGGGCTACGCAAGCGGTTCCCAAAGAGCTTTAGAACAAGGCATAGTTTTCCCTGCTGGCTCTCTGGGCGGGGGACCCATCTCCAGCCGTATGGCCATTTTTGAGCCTGGCGCGGCGCCAAGTGGGAAAGGGTTGTGTCGAGGCTAAAGGCAGCAGGAAAGCCCGCAGCCCCCAGGTCTGTGGGGCTACGCAAGCGGTTCCCAAAGAGCTTTGGAACAAGGCATAATTTTCCCTGCTGGCTCTTTGGGCGGGGGACCCATCTCCAGCCGTATGGCCATTTTTGTGCCTGGCGCGGCGCCAAGTGGGAAAGGGTGGCTTTGAGGCTGAAGGCAGCAGCAAAGCCCGCAGCCCCCAGGTCTGTGGGGCTACGCAAGCGGTTCCCAAAGAGCTTTAGAACAAGGCATAGTTTTCCCTGCTGGCTCTTTGGGCGGGGGACACATCTCCAGCCGTATGGCCATTTTTGTGCCTGATAGGGCGCCAAGTGGGAAAGGGTGGTGTCGAGGCTGAAGGCAGCAGGAAAGCCCGCAGCCCCCAGGTCTGTGCGGCTACGCAAGCGGTTCCCAAAGAGCTTTAGAACAAGGCATAGTTTTCCCTGCTGGCTCTTTGGGCGGGGGACCCATCTCCAGCCGTATGGCCATTTTTGTGCCTGATAGGGCGCCAAGTGGGAAAGGGTGGCTTTGAGGCTGAAGACAGCAGGAAAGCCTGCAGCCCCCAGGTCTGTGGGGCTATGCAAGCGGTTCCCAAAGAGCTTTAGAACAAGGCATAGTTTTCCCTGCTGGCTCTTTGGGCGGGGGACCCATCTCCAGCCGTATGGCCATTTTTGTGCCTGGCGCGGCGCCAAGTGGGAAAGGGTGGTGTCGAGGCTGAAGGCAGCAGGAAAGCCCGCAGTCCCCAGGTCTGTGGGGCTACGCAAGCGGTTCCCAAAGAGCTTTAGAACAAGGCATAGTTTTCCCTGCTGGCTCTCTGGGCGGGGACCCATCTCCAGCCGTATGGCCATTTTTGAGCCTGGCGCGGCGCCAGGTGGGAAAGGGTGGCTTTGAGGCTGAAGGCAGGAGCAAAGCCTGCAGCCCCCAGGTCTGTGGGGCTACGCAAGCGGTTCCCAAAGAGCTTTAGAACAAGGCATAGTTTTCCCTGCTGGCTCTTAGGGCGGGGGACCCATCTCCAGCCGTATGGCCATTTTTGAGCCTGGCGCGGCGCCAAGTGGGAAAGGGTGGTGTCGAGGCTGAAGGCAGCAGGAAAGCCCGCAGCCCCCAGGTCTGTGGGGCTATGCAAGCGGTTCCCAAAGAGCTTTAGAACAAGGCATAGTTTTCCCTGCTGGCTCTTTGGGCGGGGGACCCATCTCCAGCCGTATGGCCATTTTTGTGCCTGGCGAAGCCCCAAGAGGGAAAGGGTGGCTTTGAATCTGAAGGCAGCAGGAAAGCCCGCAGCCCCCAGGTCTGTGGGGCTACGCAAGCGGTTCCCAAAGAGCTTTAGAACAAGGCATAGTTTTCCCTGCTGGCTCTTTGGGCGGGGGACCCATCTCCAGCCGTATGGCCATTTTTGTCCCTGGCCCGGCGCCAAGTGGGAAAGGGTGGTGTTGAGACTGAAGGCAGCAGCAAAGACTGCAGCCCCCAGGTCTGTGGGGCCAAGCAAGCGGTTCCCAAAGAGCTTTAGAACAAGGCACAGTTTTCCCTGCTGGCTCTTTGGGCGGGGGACCCATCTCCAGCCGTATGGCCATTTTTGTGCCTGGCACGGCGCCAAGTGGGAAAGGGTGGCTTTGAGGCTGAAGGCAGCAGCAAAGCCCGCAGCCCCCAGGTCTGTGGGGCTACGCAAGCGGTTCCCAAAGAGCTTTAGAACAAGGCAGAGTTTTCCCTGCTGGCTCTTTGGGCGGGGGACCCATCTCCAGCCGTATGGCCATTTTTGTGCCTGGCGCGGCGCCAAGTGGGAAAGGGTGGTGTCGAGGCTGAAGGCAGCAGGAAAGCCCGCAGCCCCCACGTCTGTGGGGCCAAGCAAGCGGTTCCCAAAGAGCTTTAGAACAAGGCATAGTTTTCCCTGCTGGCTCTTTGGGCCTGGGACCCATCTCCAGCCATAGGCCATTTTTGTGCTTGATAGGGCGCCAAGTGGGAAAGGGTGGCTTTGAGGCTGAAGGCAGCAGGAAAGCCTGCAGCCCCCAGGTCTGTGGGGCTACGCAAGCAGTTCCCAAAGAGCTTTAGAACAAGGCATAGTTTTCCCTGCTGGCTCTTTGTTCGGGGGACCCATCTCCAGCCATAGGCCATTTTTGTGCCTGGCCCGGCGCCCAGTGGGAAAGGGTGGCTTTGAGGCTTGAAGGCAGCAGGAAAGCCCGCAGCCCCCAGGTCTGTGGGGCTACGCAAGCGGTTCCCAAAGAGCTTTAGAACAATGCATAGTTTTCCCTGCTGGCTCTTTGGGCGGGGGACCCATCTCCAGCCGTATGGCCATTTTTGAGCCTGGCGCGGCGCCAAGTGGGAAAGGGTTGTGTCGAGGCTAAAGGCAGCAGGAAAGCCCGCAGCCCCCAGGTCTGTGGGGCTACGCAAGCGGTTCCCAAAGAGCTTTAGAACAAGGCATAATTTTCCCTGCTGGCTCTTTGGGCGGGGGACCCATCTCCAGCCGTATGGCCATTTTTGTGCCTGGCGCAGCGCCAAGTGGGAAAGGGTGGTTTTGAGGCTGAAGGCAGCAGCAAAGCCCGCAGCCCCCAGGTCTGTGGGGCTACGCAAGCGGTTCCCAAAGAGCTTTAGAACAAGGCATAGTTTTCCCTGCTGGCTCTTTGGGCGGGGGACCCATCTCCAGCCGTATGGCCATTTTTGTGCCTGGCCGGGGGCCAAGTGGGAAAGGGTGGTTTTGAGGCTGAAGGCAGCAGGAAAGCCCGCAGCCCCCAGGTCTGTGCGGCTACGCAAGCGGTTCCCAAAGAGCTTTAGAACAAGGCATAGTTTTCCCTGCTGGCTCTTTGGGCGGGGGACCCATCTCCAGCCATAGGCCATTTTTGTGCTTGATAGGGCGCCAAGTGGGAAAGGGTTGCTTTGAGGCTGAAGACAGCAGGAAAGCCCGCAGCCCCCAGGTCTGTGGGGCTACGCAAGCGGTTCCCAAAGAGCTTTAGAACAAGGCATAGTTTTCCCTGCTGGCTCTCTGGGCGGGGGACCCATCTCCAGCCGTATGGCCATTTTTGAGCCTGGCGCGGCGCCAGGTGGGAAAGGGTGGCTTTGAGGCTGAAGGCAGGAGCAAAGCCTGCAGCCCCCAGGTCTGTGGTGCTACGCAAGCGGTTCCCAAAGAGCTTTAGAACAAGGCATAGTTTTCCCAGCTGGCTCTTAGGGCATGGGACCCATCTCCAGCCATAGGCCATTTTTGTGCCTGGCGCGAAGCCAAGTGGGAAAGGGTGCTGTCGAGGCTGAAGGCAGCAGGAAAGCCCGCAGCCCCCAGGTGTGTGGGGCTACGCAAGCGGTTCCCAAAGAGCTTTAGAACAAGGCATAGTTTTCCCTGCTGGCTCTTTGGGCGGGGGACCCATCTCCAGCCGTATGGCCATTTTTGTGCCTGGCCCGGCGCAAAGTGGGAAAGGGTGGCTTTGAGGCTGAAGGCAGCAGGAAAGCCCGCAGCCCCCAGGTCTGTGCGGCTACGCAAGCGGTTCCCAAAGAGCTTTAGAACAAGGCATAGTTTTCCCTGCTGGCTCTTTGGGCGGGGGACCCATCTCCAGCCATACGGCCATTTTTGTGCCTGGCGCGGCGCCAAGAGGGAAAGGGTGGTGTCGAGGCTAAAGGCAGCAGGAAAGCCCGCAGCCCCCAGGTCTGTGGGGCTACGCAAGCGGTTCCCAAAGAGCTTTAGAACAAGGCATAGTTTTCCCTGCTGGCTCTTTGGGCATGGGACCCATCTCCACCCATAGGCCATTTTTGTGCCTGATAGGGCGCCAAGTGGGAAAGGGTGGCTTTGAGGCTGAAGACAGCAGGAAAGCCTGCAGCCCCCAGGTCTGTGGGCTACGCAAGCGGTTCCCAAAGAGCTTTAGAACAAGGCATAGTTTTCCCTGCTGGCTCTTTGGGCGGGGGACCCATCTCCAGCCGTATGGCTATTTTTGTGCCTGGCGCGGCGCCAAGTGGGAAAGGGTGGTGTCGAGGCTGAAGGCAGCAGGAAAGCCCGCAGCCCTCACGTCTGTGGGGCCAAGCAAGCGGTTCCCAAAGAGCTTTAGAACAAGGCATAGTTTTCCCAGCTGGCTCTTTGGGCGGGGGACCCATCTCCAGCCGTATGGCCATTTTTGTGCCTGGCGCGGTGCGTAGTGGGAAAGGGTGGTTTTGAGGCTGAAGGCAGCAGGAAAGCCCGCAGCCCCCAGGTCTGTGGGGCTACGCAAGCGGTTCCCAAAGAGCTTTAGAACAAGGCAGAGTTTTCCCTGCTGGCTCTTTGGGCGGGGGACCCATCTCCAGCCGTATGGCCATTTTTGTGCCTGGCGCGGCGCCAAGTGGGTAAGGGTGGTGTCGAGGCTGAAGGCAGCAGCAAAGCCTGCAGCCCCCAGGTCTGTGGGGCTACGCAAGCGGTTCCCAAAGAGCTTTAGAACAAGGCATAGTTTTCCCTGCTGGCTCTTTGGGCATGGGACCCATCTCCAGCCGTATGGCCATTTTTGTCCCTGGCCCGGCGCCAAGTGGGAAAGGGTGGCTTTGAGGCTGAAGGCAGCAGGAAAGCCCGCAGCCCCCAGGTCTGTGGGGCTACGCAAGCGGTTCCCAAAGAGCTTTAGAACAAGGCATAGTTTTCCCTGCTCGCTCTTAGGGCATGGGACCCATCTCCAGCCATAGGCCATTTTTGTGCCTGGCGCGAAGCCAAGTGGGAAAGGGTGCTGTCGAGGCTGAAGGCAGCAGGAAAGCCCGCAGCCCCCAGGTCTGTGGGGCTACGCAAGCGGTTCCCAAAGAGCTTTAGAACAAGGCATAGTTTTCCCTGCTGGCTCTTTGGGCGGGGGACCCATCTCCAGCCGTATGGCCATTTTTGTGCCTGGCCCGGCGCAAAGTGGGAAAGGGTGGCTTTGAGGCTGAAGGCAGCAGGAAAGCCCGCAGCCCCCAGGTCTGTGGGGCTACGCAAGCGGTTCCCAAAGAGCTTTAGAACAAGGCATAGTTTTCCCTGCTGGCTCTTTGGGCGGGGGACCCATCTCCAGCCGTACGGCCATTTTTGTGCCTGGCGCGGCGCCAAGAGGGAAAGGGTGGTGTCGAGGCTAAAGGCAGCAGGAAAGCCCGCAGCCCCCAGGTCTGTGGGGCTACGCAAGCGGTTCCCAAAGAGCTTTAGAACAAGGCATAGTTTTCCCTGCTGGCTCTTTTGGCAGGGGACCCATCTCCAGCCGTATGGCCATTTTTGTCCCTGGCCCGGCGCCAAGTGGGAAAGGGTGGCTTTGAGGCTGAAGGCAGCAGCAAAGACTGCAGCCCCCAGGTCTGTGGTGCCAAGCAAGCGGTTCCCAAAGAGCTTTAGAACAAGGCATAGTTTTCCCTGCTGGCTCTTTGGGCGGGGGACCCATCTCCAGCCGTATGGCCATTTTTGTGCCTGGCGCGGCGCCAAGTGGGAAAGGGTGGTGTCGAGGCTGAAGGCAGCAGGAAAGCCCGCAGCCCCCACGTCTGTGGGGCCAAGCAAGCGGTTCCCAAAGAGCTTTAGAACAAGGCATAGTTTTCCCTGCTGGCTCTTTGGGCCTGGGACCCATCTCCAGCCATAGGCCATTTTTGTGCTTGATAGGGCGCCAAGTGGGAAAGGGTGGCTTTGAGGCTGAAGGCAGCAGGAAAGCCTGCAGCCCCCAGGTCTGTGGGGCTACGCAAGCAGTTCCCAAAGAGCTTTAGAACAAGGCATAGTTTTCCCTGCTGGCTCTTTGTTCGGGGGACCCATCTCCAGCCATAGGCCATTTTTGTGCCTGGCCCGGCGCCCAGGGGGAAAGGGTGGCTTTGAGGCTTGAAGGCAGCAGGAAAGCCCGCAGCCCCCAGGTCTGTGGGGCTACGCAAGCGGTTCCCAAAGAGCTTTAGAACAAGGCATAGTTTTCCCTGCTGGCTCTCTGGGCGGGGGACCCATCTCCAGCCGTATGGCCATTTTTGAGCCTGGCGCGGCGCCAAGTGGGAAAGGGTGGTTTTGAGGCTGAAGGCAGCAGGAAAGCCCGCAGCCCCCAGGTGTGTGGGGCTACGCAAGCGGTTCCCAAAGAGCTTTAGAACAAGGCATAGTTTTCCCTGCTGGCTCTTTGGGCGGGGGACCCATCTCCAGCCGTATGGCCATTTTTGTGCCTGGCGCGGCGCCAAGTGGGAAAGGGTGGCTTTGAGGCTGAAGGCAGCAGCAAAGCCCGCAGCCCCCAGGTCTGTGGGGCTACGCAAGCGGTTCCCAAAGAGCTTTAGAACAAGGCATAGTTTTCCCTGCTGGCTCTTTGGGCGGGGGACCCATCTCCAGCCGTATGGCCATTTTTGTACCTGATAGGGCGCCAAGTGGGAAAGGGTGGTGTCGAGGCTGAAGGCAGCAGGAAAGCCCGCAGCCCCCAGGTCTGTGGGGCTACGCAAGCGGTTCCCAAAGAGCTTTAGAACAAGGCATAGTTTTCCCTGCTGGCTCTTTGGGCGGGGGACCCATCTCCAGCCGCATGGCCATTTTTGTGCCTGATAGGGCGCCAAGTGGGAAAGGGTGGCTTTGAGGCTGAAGACAGCAGGAAAGCCTGCAGCCCCCAGGTCTGTGGGGCTATGCAAGCGGTTCCCAAAGAGCTTTAGAACAAGGCATAGTTTTCCCTGCTGGCTCTTTGGGCGGGGGACCCATCTCCAGCCGTATGGCCATTTTTGTGCCTGGCGCGGCGCCAAGTGGGAAAGGGTGGTGTCGAGGCTGAAGGCAGCAGGAAAGCCCGCAGTCCCCAGGTCTGTGGGGCTACGCAAGCGGTTCCCAAAGAGCTTTAGAACAAGGCATAGTTTTCCCTGCTGGCTCTCTGGGCGGGGACCCATCTCCAGCCGTATGGCCATTTTTGAGCCTGGCGCGGCGCCAGGTGGGAAAGGGTGGCTTTGAGGCTGAAGGCAGGAGCAAAGCCTGCAGCCCCCAGGTCTGTGGGGCTACGCAAGCGGTTCCCAAAGAGCTTTAGAACAAGGCATAGTTTTCCCTGCTGGCTCTTAGGGCGGGGGACCCATCTCCAGCCGTATGGCCATTTTTGAGCCTGGCGCGGCGCCAAGTGGGAAAGGGTGGTGTCGAGGCTGAAGGCAGCAGGAAAGCCCGCAGCCCCCAGGTCTGTGGGGCTACGCAAGCGGTTCCCAAAGAGCTTTAGAACAAGGCATAGTTTTCCCTGCTCGCTCTTTGGGCGGGGGACCCATCTCCAGCCGTATGGCCATTTTTGTGCCTGGCGAAGCCCCAAGACGGAAAGGGTGGCTTTGAATCTGAAGGCAGCAGGAAAGCCCGCAGCCCCCAGGTCTGTGGGGCTACGCAAGCGGTTCCCAAAGAGCTTTAGAACAAGGCATAGTTTTCCCTGCTGGCTCTTTGGGCGGGGGACCCATCTCCAGCCGTATGGCCATTTTTGTGCCTGGCGCGGCGCCAAGTGGGAAAGGGTGGTGTCGAGGCTGAAGGCAGCAGGAAAGCCCGCAGCCCCCACGTCTGTGGGGCCAAGCAAGCGGTTCCCAAAGAGCTTTAGAACAAGGCATAGTTTTCCCTGCTGGCTCTTTGGGCCTGGGACCCATCTCCAGCCGTATGGCCATTTTTGTGCCTGGCACGGCGCCAAGTGGGAAAGGGTGGCTTTGAGGCTGAAGGCAGCAGCAAAGCCCGCAGCCCCCAGGTCTGTGGGGCTACGCAAGCGGTTCCCAAAGAGCTTTAGAACAAGGCATAGTTTTCCCTGCTGGCTCTTTGTTCGGGGGACCCATCTCCAGCCATAGGCCATTTTTGTGCCTGGCCCGGCGCCCAGTGGGAAAGGGTGGCTTTGAGGCTTGAAGGCAGCAGGAAAGCCCGCAGCCCCCAGGTCTGTGGGGCTACGCAAGCGGTTCCCAAAGAGCTTTAGAACAAGGCATAGTTTTCCCTGCTGGCTCTCTGGGCGGGGGACCCATCTCCAGCCGTATGGCCATTTTTGAGCCTGGCGCGGCGCCAAGTGGGAAAGGGTTGTGTCGAGGCTAAAGGCAGCAGGAAAGCCCGCAGCCCCCAGGTCTGTGGGGCTACGCAAGCGGTTCCCAAAGAGCTTTAGAACAAGGCATAATTTTCCCTGCTGGCTCTTTGGGCGGGGGACCCATCTCCAGCCGTATGGCCATTTTTGTGCCTGGCGCAGCGCCAAGTGGGAAAGGGTGGTTTTGAGGCTGAAGGCAGCAGCAAAGCCTGCAGCCCCCAGGTCTGTGGGGCTACGCAAGCGGTTCCCAAAGAGCTTTAGAACAAGGCATAGTTTTCCCTGCTGGCTCTTTGGGCGGGGGACCCATCTCCAGCCGTATGGCCATTTTTGTGCCTGGCCGGGGGCCAAGTGGGAAAGGGTGGTTTTGAGGCTGAAGGCAGCAGGAAAGCCCGCAGCCCCCAGGTCTGTGCGGCTACGCAAGCGGTTCCCAAAGAGCTTTAGAACAAGGCATAGTTTTCCCTGCTGGCTCTTTGGGCATGGGACCCATCTCCAGCCATAGGCCATTTTTGTGCTTGATAGGGCGCCAAGTGGGAAAGGGTTGCTTTGAGGCTGAAGACAGCAGGAAAGCCCGCAGCCCCCAGGTCTGTGGGGCTACGCAAGAGGTTCCCAAAGAGCTTTAGAACAAGGCATAGTTTTCCCTGCTGGCTCTCTGGGCGGGGGACCCATCTCCAGCCGTATGGCCATTTTTGAGCCTGGCGCGGCGCCAGGTGGGAAAGGGTGGCTTTGAGGCTGAAGGCAGGAGCAAAGCCTGCAGCCCCCAGGTCTGTGGTGCTACGCAAGCGGTTCCCAAAGAGCTTTAGAACAAGGCATAGTTTTCCCAGCTGGCTCTTAGGGCATGGGACCCATCTCCAGCCATAGGCCATTTTTGTGCCTGGCGCGAAGCCAAGTGGGAAAGGGTGCTGTCGAGGCTGAAGGCAGCAGGAAAGCCCGCAGCTCCAAGGTCTGTGGGGCTACGCAAGCGGTTCCCAAAGAGCTTTAGAACAAGGCATAGTTTTCCCTGCTGGCTCTTTGGGCGGGGGACCCATCTCCAGCCGTATGGCCATTTTTGTGCCTGGCCCGGCGCAAAGTGGGAAAGGGTGGCTTTGAGGCTGAAGGCAGCAGGAAAGCCCGCAGCCCCCAGGTCTGTGCGGCTACGCAAGCGGTGCCCAAAGAGCTTTAGAACAAGGCATAGTTTTCCCTGCTGGCTCTTTGGGCGGGGGACCCATCTCCAGCCATACGGCCATTTTTGTGCCTGGCGCGGCGCCAAGTGGGAAATGGTGGTATCGAGGCTGAAGGCAGCAGGAAAGCCCGCAGCCCCCAGGTCTGTGCGGCTACGCAAGCGGTTCCCAAAGAGCTTTAGAACAAGGCATAGTTTTCCCTGCTGGCTCTTTGGGCATGGGACCCATCTCCACCCATAGGCCATTTTTGTGCCTGATAGGGCGCCAAGTGGGAAAGGGTGGCTTTGAGGCTGAAGACAGCAGGAAAGCCTGCAGCCCCCAGGTCTGTGGGGCTACGCAAGCGGTTCCCAAAGAGCTTTAGAACAAGGCATAGTTTTCCCTGCTGGCTCTTTGGGTGGGGGACCCATCTCCAGCCGTATGGCTATTTTTGTGCCTGACGCGGTGCGTAGTGGCATAGGGTGGTTTTGAGGCTGAAGGCAGCAGGAAAGCCCGCAGCCCCCACGTCTGTGGGGCCAAGCAAGCGGTTCCCAAAGAGCTTTAGAACAAGGCATAGTTTTCCCAGCTGGCTCTTTGGGCGGGGGACCCATCTCCAGCCGTATGGCCATTTTTGTGCCTGGCCCGGCGCAAAGTGGGAAAGGGTGGCTTTGAGGCTGAAGGCAGCAGGAAAGCCCGCAGCCCCCAGGTCTGTGCGGCTACGCAAGCGGTTCCCAAAGAGCTTTAGAACAAGGCATAGTTTTCCCTGCTGGCTCTTTGGGCGGGGGACCCATCTCCAGCCGTACGGCCATTTTTGTGCCTGGCCCGGCGCCCAGTGGGAAAGGGTGGCTTTGAGGCTGAAGGCAGCAGGAAAGCCCGCAGCCCCCAGGTCTGTGGGGCTACGCAAGCGGTTCCCAAAGAGCTTTAGAACAAGGCATAGTTTTCCCAGCTGGCTCTTTGGGTGGGGGACCCATCTCCAGCCGTATGGCTATTTTTGTGCCTGACGCGGTGCGTAGTGGCATAGGGTGGTTTTGAGGCTGAAGGCAGCAGGAAAGCCCGCAGCCCCCACGTCTGTGGGGCCAAGCAAGCGGTTCCCAAAGAGCTTTAGAACAAGGCATAGTTTTCCCAGCTGGCTCTTTGGGCGGGGGACCCATCTCCAGCCGTATGGCCATTTTTGTGCCTGGCGCGGTGCGTAGTGGGAAAGGGTGGTTTTGAGGCTGAAGGCAGCAGGAAAGCCCGCAGCCCCCAGGTCTGTGGGGCTACGCAAGCGGTTCCCAAAGAGCTTTAGAACAAGGCATAGTTTTCCCTGCTGGCTCTTTGGGCGGGGGACCCATCTCCAGCCGTATGGCCATTTTTGTGCCTGGCACGGCGCCAAGTGGGAAAGGGTGGTTTTGAGGCTGAAGGCAGCAGGAAAGCCCGCAGCCCCCACGTGTGTGGGGCTACGCAAGCGGTTCCCAAAGAGCTTTAGAACAAGGCATAGTTTTCCCTGCTGGCTCTCTGGGCGGGGGACCCATCTGCAGCCGTATGGCCATTTTTGAGCCTGGAGCAGTGCCAAGTGGGAAAGGGTGGTTTTGAGGGTGAAGGCAGCAGGAAAGCCCGCAGCCCCCACGTCTGTGGGGCTACGCAAGCGGTTCCCAAAGAGCTTTAGAACAAGGCATAGTTTTCCCTGCTGGCTCTTTGGGCGGGGGAACCATCTCCAGCCGTATGGCCATTTTTGTGCCTGGCGCGGCGCCAAGTGGGAAAGGGTGGTGTCGAGGCTGAAGGCAGCAGGAAAGCCCGCAGCCCCCACGTCTGTGGGGCCAAGCAAGCGGTTCCCAAAGAGCTTTAGAACAAGGCATAGTTTTCCCTGCTGGCTCTTTGGGCCTGGGACCCATCTCCAGCCATAGGCCTTTTTTGTGCTTGATAGGGCGCCAAGTGGGAAAGGGTGGCTTTGAGGCTGAAGGCAGCAGGAAAGCCTGCAGCCCCCAGGTCTGTGGGGCTACGCAAGCAGTTCCCAAAGAGCTTTAGAACAAGGCATAGTTTTCCCTGCTGGCTCTTTGTTCGGGGGACCCATCTCCAGCCATAGGCCATTTTTGTGCCTGGCCCGGCGCCCAGTGGGAAAGGGTGGCTTTGAGGCTTGAAGGCAGCAGGAAAGCCCGCAGCCCCCAGGTCTGTGGGGCTACGCAAGCGGTTCCCAAAGAGCTTTAGAACAAGGCATAGTTTTCCCTGCTGGCTCTTTGGGCGGGGGACCCATCTCCAGCCGTATGGCCATTTTTGAGCCTGGCGCGGCGCCAAGTGGGAAAGGGTTGTGTCGAGGCTAAAGGCAGCAGGAAAGCCCGCAGCCCCCAGGTCTGTGGGGCTACGCAAGCGGTTCCCAAAGAGCTTTAGAACAAGGCATAATTTTCCCTGCTGGCTCTTTGGGCGGGGGACCCATCTCCAGCCGTATGGCCATTTTTGTGCCTGGCGCGGCGCCAAGTGGGAAAGGGTGGCTTTGAGGCTGAAGGCAGCAGCAAAGCCCACAGCCCCCAGGTCTGTGGGGTACGCAAGCGGTTCCCAAAGAGCTTTAGAACAAGGCATAGTTTTCCCTGCTGGCTCTTTGGGCGGGGGACACATCTCCAGCCGTATGGCCATTTTTGTGCCTGATAGGGCGCCAAGTGGGAAAGGGTGGTGTCGAGGCTGAAGGCAGCAGGAAAGCCCGCAGCCCCCAGGTCTGTGGGGTTACGCAAGCGGTTCCCAAAGAGCTTTAGAACAAGGCATAGTTTTCCCTGCTGGCTCTTTGGGCGGGGGACCCATCTCCAGCCATATGGCCATTTTTGTGCCTGATAGGGCGCCAAGTGGGAAAGGGTGGCTTTGAGGCTGAAGACAGCAGGAAAGCCTGCAGCCCCCAGGTCTGTGGGGCTATGCAAGCGGTTCCCAAAGAGCTTTAGAACAAGGCATAGTTTTCCCTGCTGGCTCTTAGGGCGGGGGACCCATCTCCAGCCGTATGGCCATTTTTGTGCCTGGCGCGGCGCCAAGTGGGAAAGGGTGGTGTCGAGGCTGAAGGCAGCAGGAAAGCCCGCAGTCCCCAGGTCTGTGGGGCTACGCAAGCGGTTCCCAAAGAGCTTTAGAACAAGGCATAGTTTTCCCTGCTGGCTCTTTTGGCAGGGGACCCATCTCCAGCCGTATGGCCATTTTTGTCCCTGGCCCGGCGCCAAGTGGGAAAGGGTGGTGTTGAGGCTGAAGGCAGCAGCAAAGACTGCAGCCCCCACGTCTGTGGGGCCAAGCAAGCGGTTCCCAAAGAGCTTTAGAACAAGGCATAGTTTTCCCTGCTGGCTCTTTGGGCGGGGGACCCATCTCCAGCCGTATGGCCATTTTTGTGCCTGGCCCGGCGCCAAGTGGGAAAGGGTGGCTTTGAGGCTGAAGGCAGCAGCAAAGACTGCAGCCCCCAGGTCTGTGGGGCTACGCAAGCGGTTCCCAAAGAGCTTTAGAACAAGGCATAATTTTCCCTGCTGGCTCTCTGGGCGGGGGACCCATCTGCAGCCGTATGGCCATTTTTGAGCCTGGAGCAGTGCCAAGTGGGAAAGGGTGGTTTTGAGGGTGAAGGCAGCAGGAAAGCCCGCAGCCCCCAGGTCTGTGGGGCTACGCAAGCGGTTCCCAAAGAGCTTTAGAACAAGGCATAGTTTTCCCTGCTGGCTCTTTGGGCGGGGGAACCATCTCCAGCCGTATGGCCATTTTTGTGCCTGGCGCGGCGCCAAGTGGGAAAGGGTGGTGTCGAGGCTGAAGGCAGCAGGAAAGCCCGCAGCCCCCACGTCTGTGGGGCCAAGCAAGCGGTTCCCAAAGAGCTTTAGAACAAGGCATAGTTTTCCCTGCTGGCTCTTTGGGCGGGGGACCCATCTCCAGCCGTATGGCCATTTTTGTGCCTGGCGAAGCCCCAAGAGGGAAAGGGTGGCTTTGAATCTGAAGGCAGCAGGAAAGCCCGCAGCCCCCAGGTCTGTGGGGCTACGCAAGCGGTTCCCAAAGAGCTTTAGAACAAGGCATAGTTTTCCCTGCTGGCTCTTTGGGCGGGGGACCCATCTCCAGCCGTATGGCCATTTTTGTCCCTGGCCCGGCGCCAAGTGGGAAAGGGTGGTGTTGAGACTGAAGGCAGCAGCAAAGACTGCAGCCCCCAGGTCTGTGGGGCCAAGCAAGCGGTTCCCAAAGAGCTTTAGAACAAGGCACAGTTTTCCCTGCTGGCTCTTTGGGCGGGGGACCCATCTCCAGCCGTATGGCCATTTTTGTGCCTGGCACGGCGCCAAGTGGGAAAGGGTGGCTTTGAGGCTGAAGGCAGCAGCAAAGCCCGCAGCCCCCAGGTCTGTGGGGCTACGCAAGCGGTTCCCAAAGAGCTTTAGAACAAGGCAGAGTTTTCCCTGCTGGCTCTTTGGGCGGGGGACCCATCTCCAGCCGTATGGCCATTTTTGTGCCTGGCGCGGCGCCAAGTGGGAAAGGGTGGTGTCGAGGCTGAAGGCAGCAGGAAAGCCCGCAGCCCCCACGTCTGTGGGGCCAAGCAAGCGGTTCCCAAAGAGCTTTAGAACAAGGCATAGTTTTCCCTGCTGGCTCTTTGGGCCTGGGACCCATCTCCAGCCATAGGCCATTTTTGTGCTTGATAGGGCGCCAAGTGGGAAAGGGTGGCTTTGAGGCTGAAGGCAGCAGGAAAGCCTGCAGCCCCCAGGTCTGTGGGGCTACGCAAGCAGTTCCCAAAGAGCTTTAGAAAAGGCATAGTTTTCCCTGCTGGCTCTTTGTTCGGGGGACCCATCTCCAGCCATAGGCCATTTTTGTGCCTGGCCCGGCGCCCAGTGGGAAAGGGTGGCTTTGAGGCTTGAAGGCAGCAGGAAAGCCCGCAGCCCCCAGGTCTGTGGGGCTACGCAAGCGGTTCCCAAAGAGCTTTAGAACAATGCATAGTTTTCCCTGCTGGCTCTTTGGGCGGGGGACCCATCTCCAGCCGTATGGCCATTTTTGAGCCTGGCGCGGCGCCAAGTGGGAAAGGGTTGTGTCGAGGCTAAATGCAGCAGGAAAGCCCGCAGCCCCCAGGTCTGTGGGGCTACGCAAGCGGTTCCCAAAGAGCTTTAGAACAAGCATAATTTTCCCTGCTGGCTCTTTGGGCGGGGGACCCATCTCCAGCCGTATGGCCATTTTTGTGCCTGGCGCAGCGCCAAGTGGGAAAGGGTGGGTTTTGAGGCTGAAGGCAGCAGCAAAGCCCGCAGCCCCCCAGGTCTGTGGGGCTACGCAAGCGGTTTCCCAAAGAGCTTTAGAACAAGGCATAGTTTCCCTGCTGGCTCTTTGGGCGGGGGACCCATCTCCAGCCGTATGGGCCATTTTTGTGCCTGGCCGGGGGCCAAGTGGGAAAGGGTGGTTTTGAGGCTGAAGGCAGCAGGAAAGCCCGCAGCCCCCAGGTCTCGTGCGGCTACGCAAGCGGTTCCCAAAGAGCTTTAGAACAAGGCATAGTTTTCCCTGCTGCTCTTTGGGCGGGGACCCATCTCCAGCCATAGGCCATTTTTGTGCTTGATAGGGCGCCAAGTGGGAAAGGGTTGCTTTGAGGCTGAAGACAGCAGGAAAGCCCGCAGCCCCCCCAGGTCTGTGGGGCTACGCAAGCGGTTCCCAAAGAGCTTAGAACAAGGCATAGTTTTCCCTGCTGGCTCTCTGGGCGGGGGGACCCATCTCCAGCCGTATGGCCATTTTGAGCCTGGCGCGGCGCCAGGTGGGAAAGGGTGGCTTTGAGGCTGAAGGCAGGAGCAAAGCCTGCAGCCCCCAGGTCTGTGGTGCTACGCAAGCGTTCCCAAAGAGCTTTAGAACAAGGCATAGTTTTCCCAGCTGGCTCTTAGGGCATGGGACCCATCTCCAGCCATAGGCCATTTTTGTGCTGGCGCGAAGCCAAGTGGGAAAGGGGTGCTGTCGAGGCTGAAGGCAGCAGGAAAGCCCGCAGCCCCCAGGTGTGTGGGGCTACGCAAGCGGTTCCCAAAGAGCTTTAGAACAAGGCATAGTTTTCCCTGCTGGCTCTTTGGGCGGGGGACCCATCTCCAGCCGTATGGCCATTTTTGTGCCTGGCCCGGCGCAAAGTGGGAAAGGGTGGCTTTGAGGCTGAAGCAGCAGGAAAGCCCGCAGCCCCCAGGTCTGTGCGGCTACGCAAGCGTCCCAAAGAGCTTTAGAAAAAGGCATAGTTTTCCCTGCTGGCTCTTTGGGCGGGGGACCCATCCTCCAGCATACGGCCATTTTTGTGCCTGGCGCGGCGCCAAGAGGGAAAGGGTGGGTGTCGAGGCTAAAGGCAAGCAGGAAAGCCCGCAGCCCCCAGGTCTGTGGGGCTACGCAAGCGGTTCCCAAAGAGCTTAGAACAAGGCATAGTTTTCCCTGCTGGCTCTTTGGGCATGGGACCCATCTCCACCCATAGAGGCCATTTTTGTGCCCTGATAGGGCGCCAAGTGGGAAAGGGTGGCTTTGAGGCTGAAGACAGCAGGAAAGCCTGCAGCCCCCAGGTCTGTGGGCTACGCAAGCGGTTCCCAAAGAGCTTTAGAACAAGGCATAGTTTTCCCTGCTGGCTCTTTGGGCGGGGGACCCATCTCCAGCCGTATGGCTATTTTTGTGCCTGGCGCGGCGCCAAGTGGGAAAGGGTGGTGTCGAGGCTGAAGGCAGCAGGAAAGCCCGCAGCCCTCACGTCTGTGGGGCCAAGCAAGCGGTTCCCAAAGAGCTTTAGAACAAGGCATAGTTTTCCCAGCTGGCTCTTTGGGCGGGACCCATCTCCAGCCGTATGGCCATTTTTGTGCCTGGCGCGGTGCGTAGTGGGAAAGGGTGGTTTTGAGGCTGAGGCAGCAGGAAAGCCCGCAGCCCCCAGGTCTGTGGGGCTACGCAAGCGGTTCCCAAAGAGCTTTAGAACAAGGCAGAGTTTTCCCTGCTGCTCTTTGGGCGGGGGACCCCATCTCCAGCCGTATGGCCATTTTTGTGCCTGGCGCGGCGCCAAGTGGGTAAGGGTGGTGTCGAGGCTGAAGGCAGCAGCAAAGCCTGCAGCCCCCAGGTCTGTGGGGCTACGCAAGCGGTTCCCAAAGAGCTTTAGAACAAGGCATAGTTTTCCCTGCTGGCTCTTTGGGCATGGGACCCATCTCCAGCCGTATGGGCCATTTTTGTCCCTGGCCCGGCGCCAAGTGGGAAAGGTGGCTTTGAGGGCTGAAGGCAGCAGGAAAGCCCGCAGCCCCCAGGTCTGTGGGGCTACGCAAGCGGTTCCCAAAGAGCTTTAGAACAAGCATAGTTTTCCCTGCTCGCTCTTAGGGCATGGGGACCCATCTCCAGCCATAGGCCATTTTTGTGCCTGGCGCGAAGCCAAGTGGGAAAGGGTGCTGTCGAGGGCTGAAGGCAGCAGGAAAGCCCGCAGCCCCCAGGTCTGTGGGGCTACGCAAGCGGTTCCCAAAGAGCTTTAGAACAAGGCATAGTTTTCCCTGCTGGCTCTTTGGGCGGGGGACCCATCTCCAGCCGTATGGCCATTTTTTGTGCCTGGCCCGGCGCAAAGTGGGAAAGGGTGGCTTTGAGGCTGAAGGCAGCAGGAAAGCCGCAGCCCCCAGGTCTGTTGGGGCTACGCAAAGCGGTTCCCCAAAGAGCTTTAGAACAAGGCATAGTTTTCCCTGCTGGCTCTTTGGGCGGGGGACCCATCTCCAGCCGTACGGCCATTTTTGTGCCTGGCGCGGCGCCAAGAGGGAAAGGGTGGTGTCGAG
This sequence comes from Rissa tridactyla, assembly GCF_028500815.1. Lineage (NCBI taxonomy): Eukaryota > Metazoa > Chordata > Aves > Charadriiformes > Laridae > Rissa > Rissa tridactyla. The sequence continues at coordinate 71,886 of NW_026529646.1, forward strand.
GCTAAAGGCAGCAGAAAAGCCCGCAGCCCCCAGGTCTGTGGGGCTACGCAAGCGGTTTCCCAAAGAGCTTTTAGAACAAGGCATAGTTTTCCCTGCTGGCTCTTTTGGCAGGGGACCCATCTCCAGCCGTATGGCCATTTTTGTCCCTGCCCGGCGCCAAGTGGGAAAGGGTGGCTTTGAGGCTGAAGGCAGCAGCAAAGACTGCAGCCCCCAGGTCTGTGGTGCCAAGCAAGCGGTTCCCAAAGAGCTTTAGAACAAGGCATAGTTTTCCCTGCTGGCTCTTTGGGCGGGGGACCCATCTCCAGCGTATGGCCATTTTTGTGCCTGGCGCGGCGCCAAGTGGGAAAGGGTGGTGTCGAGGCTGAAGGCAGCAGGAAAGCCCGCAGCCCCCACGTCTGTGGGGCCAAGCAAGCGGTTCCCAAAGAGCTTTAGAACAAGGCATAGTTTTCCCTGCTGGCTCTTGGGCCTGGGACCCATCTCCAGCCATAGGCCATTTTTGTGCTTGATAGGGCGCCAAGTGGGAAGGGTGGCTTTGAGGCTGAAGGCAGCAGGAAAGCCTGCAGCCCCCAGGTCTGTGGGGCTACGCAAGCAGTTCCCAAAGAGCTTTAGAACAAGGCATAGTTTTCCCTGCTGGCTCTTTGTTCGGGGGACCCATCTCCAGCCATAGGCCATTTTTGTGCCTGGCCCGGCGCCCAGGGGGAAAGGGTGGCTTTGAGGCTTGAAGGCAGCAGGAAAGCCCGCAGCCCCCCAGGTCTGTGGGGCTACGCAAGCGGTTCCCAAAGAGCTTTAGAACAAGGCATAGTTTTCCTGCTGGCTCTCTGGGCGGGGGACCCATCTCCAGCCGTATGGCCATTTTTGAGCCTGGCGCGGCGCCAAGTGGGAAAGGGTGGTTTTGAGGCTGAAGGCAGCAGGAAAGCCCGCAGCCCCCAGGTGTGTGGGGCTACGCAAGCGGTTCCCAAAGAGCTTTAGAACAAGGCATAGTTTTCCCTGCTGCTCTTTGGGCGGGGGACCCATCTCCAGCCGTATGGCCATTTTTGTGCCTGGCGCGGCGCCAAGTGGGAAAGGGTGGCTTTGAGGCTGAAGGCAGCAGCAAAGCCCGCAGCCCCCAGGTCTGTGGGGCTACGCAAGCGGTTTCCCAAAGAGCTTTAGAACAAGGCATAGTTTTCCCTGCTGGCTCTTTGGGCGGGGGACCCATCTCCAGCCGTATGGCCATTTTTGTACCTGATAGGGCGCCAAGTGGGACAAGGGTGGTGTCGAGGCTGAAGGCAGCAGGAAAGCCCGCAGCCCCCAGGTCTGTGGGGCTACGCAAGCGGTTCCCAAAGAGCTTTAGAACAAGGCATAGTTTTCCTGCTGGCTCTTTGGGCGGGGGACCCATCTCCAGCCGCATGGCCATTTTTGTGCCTGATAGGGCGCCAAGTGGGAAAGGGTGGCTTTGAGGCTGAAGACAGCAGGAAAGCCTGCAGCCCCCAGGTCTGTGGGGCTATGCAAGCGGTTCCCAAAGAGCTTTAGAACAAGGCATAGTTTTCCCTGCTGGCTCTTTGGGCGGGGGACCCATCTCCAGCCGTATGGCCATTTTTGTGCCTGGCGCGGCGCCAAGTGGGAAAGGGTGGTGTCGAGGCTGAAGGCAGCAGGAAAGCCCGCAGTCCCCAGGTCTGTGGGGCTACGCAAGCGGTTACCCAAAGAGCTTTAGAACAAGGCATAGTTTTCCCTGCTGGCTCTCTGGGCGGGGACCCATCTCCAGCCGTATGGCCATTTTTGAGCCTGGCGCGGCGCCAGGTGGGAAAGGGTGGCTTTGAGGCTGAAGGCAGGAGCAAAGCCTGCAGCCCCCAGGTCTGTGGGGCTACGCAAGCGGTTCCCAAAGAGCTTTAGAACAAGGCATAGTTTTTCC